>NC_042299.1:14352898-14472898 GCF_901000725.2 Takifugu rubripes | reverse complement strand
TTCGGTCCAAATCTCAGAGTGGGAAAAGCACAGATAACCGGAAGCGTCCGGAGAGCCCTTCCCACCGCTAATCTGCCGCTCTGCTATTTTTAAATCAGAGGAACCTGAATAATCGGAGAAGTTCGGGAGGAAAGGAAGCCCGCGTATCCCAGCAACAGAACGTTGGCCCGCTCGGAGCGACTCCTGCTGGTTCCGGACCTGATTGGATGATGACTTTCCATTTAATGCCGCAGGTCAGGAATGTTCAGACTTCAGGTTCCACCGGATTCTAATAGAATTATACGTTAAGATCTTCGAATTTGCTCATTAATTAAATGTGCGGCGGCTAGCGGCGCCGGTCCGAACCGCGCTGGGACCCGGACACACAGATGTTGGAGGACCTCTCTCACTACCGCGACACTAATTAGCCAACATCTCAGCAGGAGGAGCCTCTCCATGAGGATTGGGATTCACCAAATTTGTTTTCCTGTGGAAACGGAACCATGAGGCGGGCTGTAATACCAGGACCCGCCCTCGCCGCGCAGGATTCCCACGCCTGCCTTCATCACCACGGTCTCGGCGCGGCGCCGACGCCAAACTCCGAAGGAAAGGACTCAAAAACAAAAGGATGACACGTTAGCGTGCCGCCTGTGGCGTTCCGACACGTTTGAGAGGTTTCCCGCAGTTCCGCATCTGCCGGGCGAGGCGGCCCGCCTTATCTCTCCCTCGCAGGCCCGATTCTTTCGCCCCCGTCACAAAACGCGAGACGACACGGCGCCGTTCTGGCGTCAGAGCGCACCCTGGCGTGGCCTTAGCCCGCACGCTTCCACAGAAGGCCGCAGGCGGCTAAAGCGCGGATGGGAAACAAAGTCGGAAGGAGCTTTCTGCTCCCTCAAACGAACCCAGATTGCTTCTTCTTCCCGCAGCCGGAACCAAATATAGCAGCCGGGCAACCGTTTTCGTGCGTAGACGCGTCTATTTTGGTCGACGCAAGGACAACAAAGACGCCGCGTGGCGTCGGAGCGGGAAAGGGCTCTCTGATGAGCGCGGTTCTGCTGCCGTTTCTGGTTCTGCCTCCATGTCGGGCTTTTAATCCAATCCCGATGTGCTCTCGTTGCAGAATGCCACTTGATGATGTCAGCGTTTTTGCAGATCCGCGGCTGTCGCTGCCGGTATTGGGAATGACAAACGCCTGTTTTTGGAACAGACCTCGGATCAGAACTATTAGCTTTTATTGGAGCGTACAACCGGATCCCGGATATCTGCCTAATCTCTATTAGACCAGCGTTCCCCCGGCTCAGCTCGGTGCTCAGCATTATTTTCATGTACTCCTGAGCCAAACGCCCAATGGGAACGTCTCTTAGGGAGCATTTGCACATCGGATCCGTCAGTCACGGTGATTTATAGCGCGGGGCGGCACGCCGCACCTCACGCCGAGCTCCCGAGCCTGTTGGCCGCCCCCTCGCCGGAGCCGGCAGTCCGGACCGGGAGATGGATACCTCGCATTAGCGGCGACAAATCGGCCTCCTCGCGCTCAATCTCGGTTTCACATTCAGTCTGCGCGGCTCATTAGAACCCAATCCCGTTTAACCGGAGCCGCTCCGGGCGGCGTTAACGAGCGGAGCCGCGACTCTTCTTCCCGCCCAAAGAGATTCGTGCCTCCCGACAAAACAATGCCAGCGGACATCATCCCGGAAATGAGATTGGATTTTAATAAACGCCACGGCCTCAGCGATCAGCCAGGTGACGCCGTCATTTTAGATTTAGGCCACAAACTGACTCAACGGAGCTAAAAAAAGAAAAGAAGTGAAGAATATAACACAAAGCATCATGGGAGAGCATCCGGACCGTACATGAACGCCCCCCCGTATCGTTCAACACCCACGCTGGACCTGCAGTCACCTTGAGCGCAGTCGAACAGGCATTCTTCACACACGTGCGCACACACACACACACACACACACGCACACACACAGTGTGTCACCCTTTTGCCAGCAGCATCGCCTGTAATCGCATGTTTGCCTTCACCTTAAATCGTGGGATGTCAGAACTGCAGTCCAAACGCACAGTAACGACCTCATGAGAGGCGAACAGGGTCTCACACACTGATGCTGTGACAATAGCCTTTGCAAACAATACCGTCATGAAAACACCGTCATTGTTCCAATCACATAATCCATCGCCTTACCTTCTACTTCTTTCTGGACAGCTGCAGGGAGAAGAGAGAGAAAACAGGCGCGTTTAATGTGGAATGCATAATACGCATTAAACTGCTCACATCTCACGTTAAATTAGCACAATGCACAGTCGAGTTTAGCTCGTTTGCATCACACACAGACACAAAACGTCCACAAACTGTGCGAATGGCTCATTCTGTTAGCGGAATTAAATGTAATTTGCATTAATTTATCTACTTCAGCTGATCTATAAAGGAAGATAGATGCAGTTCCTTGACTGTGTTTATTTGTGGCTAATTAGCTTAGCTTAGATACTGCAGTAATTATTTTATGTTTGAAAACGAAAATACACACTAGAGAATCAAAAGGGTTTGAATGTATGGCCTCCTTCACCAATTCACACACACACACACACACACACACGCACACACGCACACACACACACACACACAATGCAGCAGAAGGTGGCATAAAATGAAGGAAATAATGGAAAGCGTTCCTTCATTATTCACAATGGCAGTTTCAAGCACATTTAAAGGTTTGTGATTCCATCACCTGCAGCGCAAACACATTAGCATATGCTGCTATTAATGTCAAAAATTAAAACAGCTGCACTCTGACAGGATCACACAAAGCTAACTGCTGAAGTGGAACTTTGAGCTCTAGAATTTGCCAACTCCCCCCCACCCACCCACCCTTTTTTTATGGGCACCCATGCTTTTACATCGACAGCCCTCATGGTGACAGCTGCGTGGGTCTTTCAGGTGAAACCCATTCGTGAAATGTTCCTTTTCTTCAAAACATGAAACCTTCAGTCAGACCGGGAGGCTGTTAGCCTGTAGCCTGTGGACCGCTTTTACCTCGGTGCTTCCAAGCCCCCGTTATCTGCTCTCGGTGAAGATATACTTTTTAATTAACGGACATGGTGATTGACGTCAGCATTTCGAAACGAAGCAACATCCAATCAGAAAACTTGAGAATATCTGTAGCAAACGTGCTCATTTGTTAGCGCTGCCGGTGGGCAGCAGACAGGGATGGTCCTTACCTTCATGGCAGTACCGCCCCCTATAGCCGGAGGTCACACAGTCACAGATGACCTCCCCTTGGCTGACGGAGCACTGGCCGCCGCTGCCGCACGGGGAGTGTGTGGCACATATATACTCCAAATCACTGTGCACGGCCTGACCGTCCAGCAGCACAGGAAGAGCCTCCCCCACCTTCAAATTGGTTATGAAACCCCGGAACGCAGGCTCGTACTTGACGGTGCTGGACGTCAGGGCGGACAGGCGGATGTCGGGCGAGATCCCCCCCACGAACAGGTCGCTGGTCACCACCATGTCCTTCCTCTTGGACTTCACCTCGGCCGTTTTCTCCTCGTTGTCCACCGCCAACCTCGTCTCCTTGTGGTCGCGGGAGAGGACGACGCGGTGCCAGCGCAGGTCGTTGACGCGCGTCTCGGTGTGCAGGGACGCCGGTTCGGCACAGTGGATGGTGAAGCGCACCTGGAGCCTCCCGTCCGCCACCAGAAGCTCCAGGAAGTCGCAGTTGCCGCCGTCATCCATATACAGCACCAGCGCTTTGCTCACATTGGTTTTCAGGATAAAACTCAGTTCGCCCGTTGTCTCGGCGTCCCACGGGCTGTAGCGCGTCCACTGACCAGTGACGCCCTCGTATTCCAAAGCTACTCCTGTTAGCATCAACTCGGCTAACAAAAGCAAGAAGCAACGAGACGCGTTGCCGTGACGCCCGCCCATGATGTTCACTAACTGCAGCTACAGGCTTCTATAAGTCCTTTGACCTCAACGAGTCGTGGCGACGAGAAGATCTTTTCACCACCCGATAGGTTCAGATATTTTCAATTTGCTCAAAGTTCCTTAGCATTGAACTCTCCCTTTTTTATTTCCTAAGCCATCTCTCTATGGGCGAACAAATGAGGCAATATTACCGGAGAGCTTTGCATCTACTTTGAATCGGATGAGTGAGGGAACAAACACGTTATCCACAATGTTGTGCGCTTCCTCGTCTTCGCCATCCAGGGCCTTGGCCTCCATCCAGCACTGCTGCCGTCAGTTCCCCATGGGTTAGCTAGGCACCCCGCTCAGGCGCAGCCGCCATTCTTGTCAGCCTCCCAGTATCCTAAGACATAAAAGGAGAACAAACGCTGAATAGCTGGGAAGATTATTGACTGAGGGTGAAAGGAATATGAAGTCGTCACCAGGAAACTGGCAGATAGATTTAAATCAGAGTCTAGAATAATGGGGGAGGGGAGAAAAGTGTGTTCAGAAAACCACAGTAATGAGCATCATGTTGTACGTTTTAGAAATAATCTCCAAGATTTGGATTTAAACCAACTCAAATCTCAGCTTCCTGGGATGGGGAAGGGGGGTGGGGGGTAGAACCAGTCTCTGGTAGAACCAGTCCCAGTGGTCTTGCTAATTTCACAGGAACTGAGCCTTTTAAAGCCCCTGGGCTCCCCTGAAGGGGGCTTTCTGTCAGACACCAGCAAACACACCAAACTCAATGCCCCACAATGACAAAAGCGGCAGGTGCGTGTCGGTTCAAGGACACAAAGCTCCGGCTCTATAATCTAAACACAGGCGAATCGAGAATTAACGTCAACATTTGTCTTTTCTCTCCGAGCGATCGTTTCCCCACCAAAAACAAAGCCAAGCAGAAAATCTGAGACAGGAAGTGTGTGTGTAATCACAGCTTGCTATAACTAATGGTGCCAATATTCCAACAAAAAAACCACCACCGCCATCCAAAAACTATTAAAAACACATAAAAGAGCGATAATGTTGTCTGGTCCAATTAGAGGCGATCATAAATGTGATTATCTGCATTAAAGTGGAGCCTCGCTCAACATCTCAGAGACGACATCATCGTCTGAGAAAACCCAAAGGATCCCATGAATCCATCCTTGGTTTTCCTCTTCCTGAGTCCCCGCATCCTTCGGAAGAGACGAGACATCGATGTGCTCACGTTCAATGCTTATTATTAATCTGTATGTTGTGTTGATTCCCTCATCTTTGACATATTTGGCCCGGTTTCATCCGGGAGAACTCTAAGGCGTGGCTGGTTCCGTGGTGGAATTCCAGCCTCTGCTGGGCCTCCTGCTGACGTGGGAGCGCCACGTTTCGGGTTCCCTCGCCAAATCTGCACGTTGTAAGCGAAAGAGGATCACGGCAAATAATTCAAAGCGTCTCCCCTGAGCCGCAGGGGTGGGGGTGGGGGGGTCCGGGCAGCGAGAGGCGTGGCCTGATTGATGACTTAGTCATGGGAATAGCTGTTTCGTGGAAGGTCACCCAAACTGACACCTTCTTCCCAAGATAAATTGCAATTTGCCAGGGTCAGCTATGGCGAGCAAACCTCGCCGCGGCCGCGTTGGGCCTCGGCCCTGATGAAGACTAACAATGGCCGACTTCAGGACGAGGAGGGGCACGACGCTCCGCTGCTCGCTGACGCTCGGGCTGCTCGTCGTCTCCAGGAGGCCAACCGGAATCCTTCAGCCTTCCTGGGCTGCAGCAACACCTCGATGGAGCTCAACGAGCAGCTTCAATTACCAGCCAATCCGGGAGATTTGCTCCGGCGTTCATGGAACGGGAACACTTGAAACCCCGAGGAAGCTCATCATAAACCGTGTTTGAGGACGCCTCTCAGAGGTGCCAGTGCACCCGGGTCCTCCGGAACAAATCGGACCTGAATCGGTAAAAGTCAGCGATGGAACGCGTGCAGGCGCTCGTCAGTCGGCCTCACGCTGACGTGGTTCCAGTTTTATTACCAATTTAGCCACAGCGGCCGACAACAGGTGGAGCAGTCGGCTACTGTAAGAAATACTTGCTGGGTCAATAAAATCCCTCTAAAAGATCAGGATTTGATCCCGGACCGCCTGCTAAAACACACGCTACGGCCCAATTCTTTATTGTTGGACAGAATTGAGAAATTGGAGACGACTTGTTCTAAAATACGGAAGAGACGTGTCCCTACTGGGCCGCCTCAACCAGATTATGCCAGCTAGGAACGTCATGCTAACACGATATGCCGATCCAGACGGCGTGCTTCCATCTTTTCCGTGCGGGACGTCAACGTGGACCAGAACTCTAACCTGCTCAGGTGTCTCCACCAGATGAGGCGTGGGCTGCACGCCATCATCCCGAGGACGACTTTTTAATGCCGGGATTGATGACACCATCCTCAGCACACTGCAGTGAGCAACAACGGCGAAGGATGACCCGACACGATACTCCCCCTCATCCTCCGCTTCTCGGAATGCAGCATTTTCCATCATTCCACCGCACATTCCGTACATTCAGGTAATGATGCATTACGCTTCGCTCCTGAGCCGAAACCATCCGAGCTGCTTTGTTCCTGCAGCAAACGGAGCCCTGAAGCTCTGACCTGCCGTCCGCGCCGAGAGGAAGGACGCTCAGAAGCTTCAGAAGACCTCACCGGGTCTCCTGCCTCCATTTCACGGTGCTCAATTACTGTCGCCCTCCTCCGGCGTCCTCCTGCCCCCCCCCCCGTCCCCCCCAGCCCTTGGCAGCGCTGTGGAGATGCACGTTTCTGCGGATGAATTGCTGCAAACGCTGACGCCGCCTCACCCAAATAAATCGCCTCTGGCTTGTTTGGGATCAGCATGACGGTGCTGAACAGGAGTCAACCTGTTACCCTGGGGAAGGACGGCACTGCGGGGGGGGGGGGTGGCTAAAGGTACAATGGCAGCCACGCGAGCGTCGATATCGCCGCTCTCGCTGGAGAGCCCGGCTGCCGGCGAACAATGGGGATTGCGGAGGATGCTCTTCACCGTTCGAGTGAGCACAGACGTATTAAAGCATTACTCCATCCAAAGTGGATTAACAAGTGGAAGAAAGGAGGGCGGACGGGACGCTAACGCCGCTGCCGGGCGCCGCTTTAAAAACCGGCAGACGGCGGCAACAGCGAGCCGCTGTCGCAGACCGTGTCACAGCGTGACGGCCCCGGCACCTGCCCCCCTGCCGGGGCAGTTCCCGCATGTTTCGTACGTGTTTTGCCCGCCTGTGTGTTAACCATATGAGAGGGGCATAATTGCTCCCAGCAGGACGTCTGAATCTGTGTAGGTGCCGGAGCGAAACTGGCTTTGTTCCGTCGCGCACGTTCCCGTTTGTTTAGGTCTCTGCAATCACGGAGCAGTCAAGGCCTGCTATGGCGAGCAGGACGGCGTGCAGAACAAAGCAGCATTCCCAGCCACTGTAGCCGGTGGTGATTGTTCTGCAGCTGATTAGCTCCACTGTATATGCTATACACCCATCAATTTTCCTGTTGGAGAGCCGGAGAGGGCGGATAATTGTCTAAATAGGGCCGGCCAGACTGAAAAGCGATTCAAACAGTCCTGTAGATCCGACTGCGGGGGGAGACTGCACTCCGAACGCATGCCCAATCAGCCAGAAGCATCGATCTGTCACAGGCCTGTGCGTTGAGTAAAGGTTGAGCTGGAAGTAATGACTCCTCGCCACACCTCTGGAATCTGTTATTCCTCCACGCAGAAGCTCCCAGGGAGCAGATTTTTTGGGTACTACTTCTCGTCTAAAAGCGAGTCCTCGTGACAGAAGGGATGACAGAAGGGGCGTCTTCCGGGAGAAAATGTCTGAAAATTTGAAAATTGGCGAGAGGGACATAAAAAGAGTCGGAGTTTCTTATTATTGTTGATATTAGCTCAACTAGACTGGACAGATGTGGCTAATGACTGAATTAGCTTCAGTCTTAGCGTCTCATCCGATGCAGTTTAAAAGACTAACGAATGAGACGGCCCCCGCAGTGCCGGCCGACGGGCTTCAGAAGTTCACAGCTTCTCGTGCGCCTTCCAGAAACCTTCTGAGTGAGACGTCACAGACAAATGGAGCAGACGGCCGAACCCGGAATAGAGCCTTCCCAATAATTAATTAATCACAGATTAATGATCATGACTAATTAGAAAAGGAAACAGACTGCCAGACATAAAAAGAACCAATTTCAAAATCAAGCCTGATTGAACTTGTTGTCGGGGTGATTAGCTGCGTGTCATTTCCTGTGATGTGTCACACAGCTTTAGCATTAAATCGAGAAGATAGCTCTTTCTGCCTAGCGTTAGCATGGCTGGGATTTAACTTTTTCCAAGTAACAAAGAGACAAACTACACTTTGTGTTTGTTTTTTCAGAGGACAGTATTCTTGGGTATTAATCTTTTCTGCTAGTTATCCAGAAGGCTCCATTTTCCTGCCTCCATTTCATCTTTATTTACTTCTCCATATTTAATGTGCACGTCCCCGGGGGCCAACACACGTGCCGTTCCTTAGCTCCCATAATTGAAACCGCGCTTTCCCCAGGACAAACATACGCTACCAGAGCCGTCAATCACCAATATTTCACATGAGCGACACCTGGTCCAGATGCCATCTAGAACATTCTAGAACATTTCCACCGAGCCCAGGAAGCCGTGTTAGCACGACGTCCTGCTATCACAAACCCATCTGCATATTGAAAAGACAATCAGCTGCGTGACAGAGCTGAATTCTGGGTATGATGGAGTCATGTGATCTCAATCAGTCACAGTTTGTTTGCCTCGTGGGAGGAGAACATCGATATTGTCCTCAGCAGCCACCGCCACTTCTTTGTTCCTCCTACACGACGGCGTTCAGTCAACACGCCGTCATCAGTCAACAGCCTCCCGCCGATTCAAAAATAAGGCCGAAACTGTCACATTAATAACACTGTTAGACGCTAACAATATAGCAATAAAGGGCACATTAAATGGAATCGGGGAATATCACAGAACTTGATTGACGGCGTTGAACTTTCAGATGTTCTGCATTCGCCGAGCTCCTGAAAACTGGCTTCACTCGCTCAGCGGAGCTCCTTTTATGCTGCTGACCCGATGTATCAAGGCCCGCGGGACCGCCGGACCGCTGCTCCACAAACAGCCCCACCGGTTAGCGCGGATCGTCCGCGGCTTGTGCCGACTTTGCCGTTTTGGAACTCAAAGGTCCACGGAGGAACGGGCGGAGGAAGGTGAGAAAAGACTAAAGCGCACGACCGATTGCATCATTTTTCTATAATTAATAAAGTGAAAAAGGGCCACATTTGATGCCCAGAGGCTTCAGACCTGTTGGGTTACAGTACCGAGGCTCAACGACCTTCAGACGGCTCCGGACGGGCCAGGACCGCCACGGCCTGCGAGCGTGAGCAGCGCAGGAGTGGGTAGAGCGTATTAATAGGGAACGCATGCAAATATGAGGCGGGGGGCCGCAGCGGGGGGGCTGTCACTCAGGCGCTGATGACGCCCGCGGGCCTACGGCCCAGTTCCAAGGACGGCACCCCACCCGCCCTCCACCCTGCAGCACCCAGGATGGAGCCACAGAAGGCTGCTCAGCTGTGTGGGATCAGCCAAACAAGCTGCTGCTTCAGTCTGCCCGGGAAATCTCGCAGTGTCTTCTAAAAATGGGACCGACTCACCCGCGTCCCCCCCGCGACGGTCACTTCCGAGTCGGCGCCGGCCCGTTTTCGCCCACACCCTCTAAAACGATTTCAACCCAAATCTGCGGTGCGATCATAAAATGCGATTTGTTTTAATTAACCGTCGGCGCGTCAAGCGGGAAACACCAGTTAAATTCATGTTGACTGATCTGTCGGCTACATTAGCGCCAGCGATGTCCCATCCAATAACTTCAGCATTTCAAAGCTGGGAATGTCAGCACGGATCAACCAGGCTGTCTCTCCCGTGACTTCCTCCCCAAAAATTGGGTCGGCTGACTGAAAGTTTGAAGAACACAATCAAGTGCGAGTTGCTCTGCGTTCCTGGGCAACTCCAAAAGTGGGTCTAAACAGGAAGAGAGGAAATAACGGGAAATAACCCCAAGACGGGCTTTTTAAAGCCAGAAAAGCAGTTGGAACGATCCGTTTCGACATGCACCTAACATTCCCGTCGTTCCAGAGATACGCTGACCTGTGTGGGCAAAGAAGCGGTGACCCCGCCCACCCTCGGCCATCTGTGAAACAACACGAGATAATGATTTTGTTTTGGATTTATCCAACTGCTCCGAGGCCGAGAAGCAGATCTGACTACCAATATAACGAAAGAAAATGAGCGACCAAGAGATTTTCCGGAGGTAGCACAAGCTACACGGGAGGCACGTGTACGTTTCACGCGCCACCTAGCATTAAAAGAATTAGCACACAAGGCAGACATAAGCTGGCGTCACGCCATGTTGGGAATGAAGAATTCCTTCAAACTCTCCAGGCCGAGCGACAATCCAGGGAACGCATTCCAGCTTCCCTCCTCCAGCCGCCGCATCGTTAGCTCGCTGTCATTCACGAGCGCCGACCTGCAGATGTCTCTTAATCGTCCTTTTGCTCTTGATGGATCACGCATGTTTTCACTCGATCCGTGAAAATCCGGGCGAAACTGGAGCTAAACTATCTTCTTTTCCCAAGGAGCCACCGACTGGAGTCATCAAACAGAGGCAGCGAGGTATGAAGTGTAATATTGGAGGAGCCGCGGCCGGAAACATCCCACAAGCACCTCAGGATTGTGCTTAAGAGCAGAACCTCATTAAATATACACTTCCTGGGAGTGTTTTCAGCAGACTGTGGAGCCATTTATTACTGGAGAGTCAAAACGGTCCCAGCTTTTAAAATTCAATTTGCTGTGATCAATTCAGTAATCTGATCCGATCGACAGGAGCCACGTGACCAATTTCCGGCGCGAAAATGGGTCAGGAAAAAAAATCTTTTTTAATATCCCATTTCACTGAGTTTGAGCCCCAATTCAGGAGCTTCGGGTTCAATTAAAGGTTTTATTAACGACGGCGCTTCACAAGTCATTAAACAGGGTCGAAACACGCGGCGCCGGGCACATCGGAGGCGGGAACCAGGAGGCTCGCACGAGGAATTCTGGAACGTTGGAACAAACACGGCACTCTGACAAAAACAAAGGCGAGAACGCCGGTTCAAACGCAGGAAGGGGGGCGGAGTTAATGGTGTAGCTCGTTAGAGCGAACAACACGCACATGAGAGGAATCACTAAAGGGGAAAACGAGAACGGGAGCCAACAGTCACCCGACGACGGGAAGGATTAGGAGCATTAATAATACAAACAGCTACAGCAGGGAGCAAACGGCAAGTGGATATTAGACGCTAACGCGGCCGTGAGTCCGTCTCCACCCGCACCGGCGTGTTGGTCTGGCGAAGCGTCAGCCTGGCCGGAACCCTCCGACGGGTCGAGCGCCTGGCGGCAGCGTTCGCTCGGTGTCACGTGACCACGTTGTTGGCATTGTTGTGGTTGTTTTGACTCTTTGGTTAACTTCTGGGACCGCGGCAGCTCTGACGTGGACGGCGGCGCCGCCCCGGGCGGATGCAGCCGGCAGCGGTTCATCCCTGACTGTAACCATGCCGATCCTGGACGCAAACGCGGCTCATTCGAGTTAATCATCAAATCAAATCAAATCAAATCAAATCAAATCAAATCAATCTTTATTTATATAGCGTCTTATACAATCAAAATTGTTTCAAGGCGCTTTCCAGAATCCCAGGGCCTGACCCCAGACAAGCCACAGTGGCAGGAAAAACTCCCCTTTAACAGGAAGAAACCTTGAGCAGGACCAGGCTCATGTAGGGGGACCCTCCTGCTGAAGCCTCCTCACCTTCACACCTGTCTGCTGATGCCCCGGACAGGTGCAAATGCCCACTGGGGTGAATGACGTCGCCGGTGCGGGTGGAGACGGACTCACGGTTGGAAAAAGCCGAAGTTCACAACTTCAAATGTGTGTTTCATTGCCTGCATCCCGCCATGAATCTTACATTTGCCTCCCTCTCCGCTCCTCTCTGGCTCTTTTTTAGGAGACGGATTCATTCTAAATAACTCAATCTTTCATGATGCCCCCCCCCCCCCTTCCACTCTTCCATAGTGGCCGCGGCGAAACTTGAAACTTTAATTACAGACGGATGTTTTTGTGCGGAGAAGGTGCCTCCTCCGCCGGAGCGGGGCCATTTTGTCTGCTGCTGAAGGGCGACGGCACTTTTTGCACTTGGAGATTTTGCATCATCCTTGCGACATTAAATATGGAAGAACTCAGCGAGACCTCAGCGACGGCGATGTCTCGCCGATATCGACGGGCCTTTAGCTGAAGGAGAGCTCTTGAACAGCAGCTGCGCTCAGACAGGAAGTTAGAGGCCAAGGCTGCTTCCGGATTTAACCGGATTTCTTGATCAAAAAAAGAAAGACCAGTTTCCAGCCAACATCGAGCTATAGCCCACAACCACACAATCTGCGCAAACAACTTCTTTCCCGGCACCGGTTGCTAGGCAACATTTGTAGGACCAAATGGTGATGGCATATAATCATTGGCAATTTTTGGTATTTTAAAAGACTATAAAGAAAAAAGGGAAATCGTCCGTTGGGGTGTTTGTCACAGTGACACTTCCTCGGAACACCGTTCCCGACCGGGGCAGCTGGGGTCGGCGCAGCAGAACCCCGTGGTTGGGGCGGCGGTCCTAAAGCGACTCCTTAGCCTCCATCTTCCCTGAACCACACATCTATTGTTAGCTCCTCGCTTCCGACATATTTTTCATCATGTTACTTTAAATCAATAGAAAATAGCTTCTCCTGTCTTCATTTACTGACGATCAAAGCTGTTACATACCGAGGCAGTAAATATAGCACGGCGCCCGCTTCTTTTGGCTTCACAGCTGTGATATAATCAACATCTGCATCTCCTGCAGCGCCATCAGGCACGCCGTGCAGCCTCCCTCATCTTCATCTCCCACTCACAGCCGTTATCCTGGCGATTTAACCTGCCTGATACATCATTTACAGGGAGGCGCCTCGCCCCGAAGGATCGCCCTGAAAACGAGGTCTTTTGACACCCGTTTTCACTGCGTCCGTCACAGGCAGGAAAGCCGTGTTTTAATTGTGGATCTTCACCACGGACGGCCGTGAGAGCCATTTGCATAACATCCGCGGTGGTCATGGTTGCACTGCTGCCGCTGAGCGCGTTGTCCGTTACCTTTCTCCACAAGCTGCCAATTTGTCTGGGAGGGAACACAAAGGAAACAGCACCTGGAAACCGTGTGGAATATGAGCCGAGACAGCAGCGTGGCGCTAACACACTTGGGCACAACAACCAATTTGAAGCAAAATGTTTGCTGGAAGTGTAGCTAAGCAATAGAGCGAGTGCGAGACGAGAGAACAAGAGGGCACGGGGCTGTGGAACAGCTGACATTTTCACAAACCAGCAGGCCAGGTAATTAGGTAGCTAGCTGCATAACACTAGCTACGAGCATAAACAGAGCTGCACACACTAGCCTCATTAAAGCAATGCAAATGTACTGTAGGCGTAGTAGTGGAGCAAAACCCTGCACAGCTGCTTGCTGCATATAGCTGTGACACTATTTGAGAGGTGGAATTTGGTTTGGTGCAGTTAGCCAAAAGAGACGGTTAAAAAACAACAATACAGCGGGGAGAAATGTCCACTTATTCTAAATTATTGCGCTAAAATCAGCGTTGCCACCCGACCCAAAAGGCCAGGGCGCCGTCCTCGTCTGCCTCTGGTGTCGGGGGTCCGTTTGGGGTTATCAGGGGGCTCCGCTGAGGCGCACAGGCCTCCAAACATCATTAAAAAGAGTTTATCCATCACATCGGCAGCCCATTATGACAAGAGGGGCGCGCGGCTGAGCCCAGAACGGCGCCGAGCCGCATTTATGGAGCCGCCCGTGTCGAAACTAGGACCGACCTCTGGGATCGGCCTTGAAAATGTGTTTGGTGTTCAGTGTATCCTGTGTCACCCTGCTGGCAATTCAGCCAAATTTTTACCTTTTTTACTCCCCCGGTGCCGGTCGGCAGACTCCGCTAGCAGGCGTCGTCTCTTATTACTCTTCCCCAACAGTCAGGACCTCGGACCATAAAATCCGAGGGCAGATTTAGCATCATCCTGCTAACGTTCAGGTCCTGATTTACTGGATGTTTGCGTCGTATAATATTTGGATGTCTGGGAATCTCAAGTGATCCAAAGAGTAAACACGGGATTTGGGGTTATTACCATGCAAAGTGGGAAATTTCCGTCTGAATTTAGTGATCTCTCAGGCCTGAAAGCTGTGGCGGCGCCTGCACTTGCATCTGTATTTAATATGTTTGAAAGGCAGGAGCTCTCTGCTTGTGCACAGATGGCTGCTATTATTTGGACGAGAAGGAGCCACAGGGAAAAAAGAAGATAAATCCCTCCTTCAGCGTGCACCTCTCCTTCCTCCCCAATTACTGGGTGCTTGGCAGTCGCGCTGGCGAATGGTGGGCCTTCTATCCTCCCGGAACGGAGGCGGCCAGGGAAAGGTGCAAAACTCCCATGGATTTATCCGGCCACATCAAGCATTTTGGCAACGGTGTCATTCTTCCTCTGTGTGTTCACCAACTAAACGCAGGCGTTTCCCGACTGGGCACGAAACTCCGTAGATATGACTCAGGAGTCGCTTCCCGGGGGGGCGGATTGTTGCCGCTAACCGGTCGACTTCGCTTATATCTCATAATCAGCGGCGTGGCCGCTGTCAGCCGGCGTGATCCATCACCTCGCCCGCCCTCGTGCATCGGCTCCAACCAACCAGAGCGTTTACACATCTGTATGATGTCATGGCGAGATCCCCTAATGCAGAGATCAGTGGATCCCTGTTCTCAGAGACCCTTTCAGAATCTGCACATCCCCTCCCCCCCGTGTTCGGAATATGCAAATCCTCGGCAGCACAGCCGTCATGAAAGCGCCCGGCTGATTTCATTAGGAATGACAGTTCCTTCCCACTCAAGACTTCATTAGCCGTCACCGCGTAGACACCACCTATCGATGGCGTTTCCATAAAATGGCTCCCCGTAACGGCGCTCTGGAACATACACACGCAACCAAAAAACACATTCCATGAAGCCGCTGCCGCCTGTGATTAAGTGACATTAGCGGGAGCCACCGCTCGGCGCTGCGCCGCTCGCATGGCGCCCTCCTTCCTACAGTATGCTGCTAAAGATGGAAATGTTTGCCCTTGAAATCCCAGTTAATAAGCAGCTATGCGGTGACATCCGTGATTAGATCATCCCGTGCTGTCACATCTCATCCCGGGAGGACGCCACCAGACAAAACGGAGAGCGACTGCCTGCAAGAAGCCCACTCTGCTCACGCACAAACACACACAGGCTGCCGTTAAGTGGCCCAACCTCCCAAAGCCTCCCCCCAAAACAAAGGAGATTTACTGGGAGAAGGACACTCCTGATAACGCGTCCCTGCGGCGTTCCTGAGCTCAACATATACACCCCATCGAGCGGCCTGGATGGGCCCTCAGCAGCGTCCTCTGGGCTCCCTGGCCAGCGTTCCCGTTGGTTGAGAGGGCCGGACGCCAGAGACGACCGCCTGTTCTTGACGGAACCCCCCCCCACGGATGACATTGATTTTGCAGCGTATTAGACGAGCTATCCGATGCATACAATAATGATCTACTGTCCCCCAGATGGAATGGGAACAAAAGGCCCTCCCAGTGTTTTCCACGCCGCCGCGGCCGCCGCCGCCTGCGAGCGCGACGGGCGGAGCGGCTGCTAAATATCTCACTGATCCTCACCTGGAGGAGCCCTCACCCCCACAAGGACACGCGCTTCCAAGCTCCGCTGGAGGAGCCGCTCTCCTGGAGCTGAAACGACGGACTTTACCAGAGGTTAAAGCGTCTATAAGGAAACAGTTCACATAATCCTTCCGGAACTTTTTGGGGTTTTTTTTAATCCAAGGTGGTTTCTGTCACTGTAAGTCCGTATCTCGCCGGGATCGGTTCAGCTCGGTTCCACGGTGCCGGGAAGATGGCGTAAAGCATGACTGACGGCTGGAAGCCAGCGCCGCAGATCGCTTCCGCACGGAATCTGGTTGTGAATGTCAGCTTTCCCAGAAATGTGACCTCATTTTGGTTCCCCGGGATGAAGCAGAAGTGTTGCTTTGTCTGGCTGCACTAACTTTTTTACCCCATCCTTAGTTTTGAACGTGTAAATAAACACATTCTCATTCATTGGAACATTATTTAACTCCCAAACTCCAGTGAAACTGGTAAAATTCCTTAACATGGCACGAGCGCCACTAAGCGCTAAAGTACTTATACGGTATTTTAGGGTAATAATCCTTCACAAGTAATTAGACTCTCGTATAAAATGTTGAGGAAGAAACGATCTCTCCTTTCTTTAGGAGCACATTAAAAATAGTGTCACACTCAGGGATTCTTCCAGTTAAAAGGGAGGTTTTCCTTGTTGGAGCGTCAGACTGCAGCTTTTCCCAAATCACCTCCACACCATCTTGATCGCAACAGCCGCAAAATCCACTGAATTAAATAAATGACGCCTTCGCCTCACACATTAGCCTGCTAGCTCCCCGCCGCCGTTGCGTCGTCCAACGCAACAGCTACCAAGACCCATTTGTGGGGGGGGGGGGGTGGTTCAGGTGGTCGGTTGAACACGTTTGAGCTCCCAGCAAAATGTTCTTCATCACTCTTTCACTCCCAGAAATGAAGAAAAGTCAGAGCCAGCTCTGCGTAAGTTAAAGTTAAATATAGACTGAAGATGGTACAGTAACTGGGGCACGCGCACACACACACACACACACACGCACACACACACGCACACACACACACACACACACACGTGAGATGTAGTAGATTTGCACCTTGTTGCGTAGCCGCCTTCTGAGGACTGAAGCTGCATAATGTATGTCCTGATAGGCTGATGTTGTGTCTCAGATCTCCGAGGGCCCCCCCCCCCCGTGCTGCCTGGGCTCCGAGGGCCCACCCCGTGCTGCCTGGGCTCCGAGGGCCCCCCCCCCCGTGCTGCCTGGGCTCCGAGGGCCCCCACCGTGCTGCCTGGGCACCTTTGGGCTGGTGGTGCAGGTTCAGCTTCCCCCGTTTGTACTGTCACCGTGGAACAACCACAGACGAGCGTGCGATACCCCCCCCCACAGCCGTGACGCAACCCTCCGGATGACAGAAGCACCTGAACCAACAGGGCTCCAGAACATTACAAGTCTTCCGTCTAATGGGGGGGGGCCCATTTGAATTTCAAAAATCCGCTTCGGGGGTTTCTCCGTGCACTCTAAGAACTCATTATTGGGTCGGAATTAGAGAAGAATTATGCTACGTCGCACTGAGTGAAACCACTTTCCCACTGGAATATTTGCCTGCAAACGCCGCATTTTAAAAGCAGGGGGATCAAAAGTCACCGCGAGAAGCTGCTGATAAAAACCGTGCTGCGACTCTTCAGATACACAATCTGGATCATCTGATCTGAATATGTGGGGAGTAAACGGAAGGGGGGGGGGGGCAGCCAGTGTTTGTCAGCACTATTCCTCCTTGCGTTAGCCATCTCAGGCTGCGTAGCCGTGTTTGCTCGTAGCCATGGCGGCGGCTGCCCCGGTTAGCGGCGGAGTCAGTGTCCCTGGAGCTCCAGCAGAGCCACAGGGAGGGGGGGCCGTGGGGCCCTGGTCCGCCCCCCCCCAGCCTGGGGATGGGTGGGAGCTGACAATGGAGGCCAGTTTAAGGACAGGGAGCAGAGCGCAGCGGTGAATCATGGCGGCTCTCATGGAGACCGTGACCAGAGGGAGAACGAGGATCAGCACCGACCCAAAAGGGGATGAGAAGTGGGCAACATGGAGTGGGCTTCACGGTACAGCTAGTCGAGTCTGCTGAACTGTAATGTTTAATGGCGGCGGTGCTGATTAGTTGTTGGTTAATATTAAGGCCCGTTGACAAATCAACCCGCGCTTTGTCTGTTTACCCCATGAATCTGACTTGTCCATTAAGATAAGCGAGGAGAGCGCGCCGCGGTACGAGCTAAACTTTATAGCCGCGCTCCATCTTCATAATCGCTGCGCCCCCCCCCGATGTAAATGCGAAGCGGCTCGTTCGTCATGCACATATTTAATGAATCGCAGGTGAGCTTTTCAAAACCAATTCTGCCAGAATGACAGGCGCCGGCGTTCCATTCCGAGAGGCGTTCTGCTTCAGGGAAATTAGAGGCCGCCGGCGCCTCCGTGTCATCCCACCTACTGTACCACCTGTGGTAAAAATAACTGGCAATCTAACAGCCATTATTAAAAAATGTTCGGAACAATGACAGACAGGCCGCCGAACCACCTGCGGCATAGGAACAGTTTCTAAGTGCTCCTACTTTTGACGCTACTTCATAAACATCGAGACAAACGGTGGCGTCATGACGACGACCGTCAACAACGGGGCCTCGTGTGCCGGTTTAGTTGACGGAGCATCTAAATGAACTAAAAAACACATATAATTGAATCAGCCTAAATGGCCAAAGGTGCGGAGAGACAATGATCCCAACGACGACCTTTTTTTTTTTGTTTGTTTGTTTTGCTTTGTTTTCACCACCCAGGGACACAATCCCTGTGCGGCTGTGCAGCTGGCGTGCAACTGAGTCACGCGTCAGCCCTGATTAGAAGCAGCAGTGGTCCGCGGGCCCCGTCCCTCTGCCAGAGCCAGGAGTGGAAAAGGCCAGGGCCACCCCTCTCAGTCTGTGGATGTGACCTTGATGGGGTATGATAGAGAGGAAGCGACACCATTTGCAAAGCCGCGCAATATCTGCAACCTTCCGCTTCCCTGCTACGCGTAAGAGCCACCGAGCCGTGGCACACGTGTGCGTGCGGGCGCCAGGTCCGTCGGAGCCTGTCATTATTTCCCACGGCCTCCTCCTTCCTGTCACTTGTTCCCTCTGTGGCCCGGCTGCTGCTTCCATTATATTTTACCTTCAAACAGCAATTTGTGTGCAGCACGCCGACACCGTCGCTAGCAACAAAGGTGCTAACAATCTTAATGGGAATATGCAAACTAAGGGCATCGCAACCTTTAAACGATGCGCGTGGTTATTTTTTAATTGCACGCCCTGTTGAATAAGATGGTTGCTTCTGTAAGCAGCGGTGACTCTCTTCCCGATGCTAACTCACTGGAAGGAGCAGCAGAGACAGATGCCTCGTGAGTCAGACCCTGGAAACACAAGTGTGGCAAAGACGCCACCGAGGGCACCAAAAATAGTCGTCGGTGAATGAAATCACGCCGGACGCTGCTCCCTCAATCAAAGCGAAGCCCCGGAGGGATGGAAACGCGCCCATGCAACGCAACTGCAAATGTGGCACAAGTGGGAGAAGCAAGAGCCCAGAGCGCGACACGCCTTACCAAAGAAGGTCACTATAGCAACACCAGGCTTTTATTATCCACAAAAATGAAGTGCTCGGGGAAGGCTGGTGGCCAGATCAGGGGTGGTCATGGAATGCAGGTGAAGAGGGAGACCTGAGCGCCTGAAGCTGCCCCTGTTGGCCGCGAGAAGAGCCGTTCCTGCCTCCCTGTTTGGAGCGAAACACCCGAAATATACGGACGCAGGAGGATTTGCAAAGCAAATCGGCAGAGCGGCGTTACAGGAAGGGCAGAGCGGCATGGGAGGTGCCAAAACAGGGGTCACTTCTGCCTCGTTCCACAGGAATCGGGAATACGAGGCGCCGTTGCCGATCAAACACGCCTCCACACACAAAAGGCTGTGCATGAGCCGCGCACAGCGCGTTCGAGGCAGCTTGTTTTTAGGAAGCAGAACCACCTCCTCGGTGGTCAACCCTGCTGAATCGATGCCATATTATCTTCCGGATGGGAGCAGCAGCTCTCCACCCGACGGGGGCGTGCTGCTGCCCACGGCCATTATCTCACCACACAGGTAGCTTCTCTTTCCAATTAACAACGCAAACCCGGAGCAATATTCCAGGCTGACGGGATGATGTGGCATCCAAGCCCCCCTCCTGCCTGTCTTTAAACCGGCCAATCCTTCCCCACAGAACACGAAATCCCTCTCAATAATAAATGCTCTCCCCCCAGCGCGCGCAGATAAGGGCCAGGGCGTGCTGCGTGACTCACGGAGCGCCCTAACTTCACTTTTTAAAAGCCGTCACCTGATTACGCTGACATATGGCCTCCGCTCCCAGACAATAGGCTGCCATTTCCATATCTCTGCAGCTTTCCACGCGGCCGAGCCCGGGACATGTCTTCCGGCACGCAATTAAGTGACCTCATCTGCAGCGGGTGGATTCGGACATCCAGCCCGCCGCTCCTCCACCCTGCTGGCGGTAAACAGCCATTCAGAAGCCTCTGCTTTGAGTATCCCCGCCTGGGTTAAGTGAATCCGGCACCCCTGCATGAGAAGTGCTGGTAATTGGAGAGAAACGGGATCCGAACCATCCCGGACTGCTGCTTCCGACAGAAAGAACAAAACACACAGACACGGACACGGACGCGCTCGTTGTTTTGTTGCACCGCAGCACGCAGAAGGGATAATTACAGGAGGGGGGGGGCTCGATTTTCTGTGTAGGAGGTGTGCGGTGTCATTTACCTGTGCAGCATCCAGCGATCCGACACATGGATACGGCGAAGGTGGGGGGGGCGGCGGCGGGTTGGTTATTCTAACCAGGCAAACACAAGCGCGCAAAAAAAGACAGAGGAGAGGAAGGGGGAGGAAGAGGAGGGAGGTGTTGGGAAAGAATAGGAATGACGAAAATCCCCAAAAAGATGGATTCGACGGAGGAGTGTGTGACCTCTGTCTTCGGAACAGGAGAGCCACGTCTCTGGATGTTGACGTGTCGTCGGGAGCAGCCAGGCAGGGAAGCCCGGAGCTTCTGCGCACAACGGTGCTCTCTCTCCCCTCTCTCTCTCTCCCTCTCTCTCTCTCCTCTCTCTCTCTCTCTCCCCCCTCTCTCTCTCCTCTCTCTCCTCTCCCTCCCTCTCCCCATCTCTCCCTCCCTCTCTCTCTCCCCCCTCTCTCCTATCTCTCCCCCTCTCTCTCTCCTCTCTCTCCTCTCCCTCTCTCTCTCCTCTCTCCCCTCTCCCTCCCTCTCTCCCCTCTCTCTCTCCCTCTCTCCCCCTCTCTCTCCCCTCTCTCTCCTCTCCCTCTCTCTCTCCTCTCCCTCTCTCCCTCTCTCCCCTCTCTCTCCCTCTCTCTCTCTCCCTGCTCCGCAGCAACAGCCCCCCCCCCCCCCCCCGCTCTTTCTTTTGGTCCTAATAATTTGGGTAGGGAGCTCTTTACGGGTTGAGGGCGCGGTTCGCTCCTGCGCCTTCCATCCAAAGCGCGCGTCGCTGTTGCGCACGATAATAAATTCCGTTCAGGTTTAGTTTGACTGATTTATGCTAAACGCCATTTAAATACTGTTAGAATGAGGTGGTTCAATCACCACCGCGGCTGCTGCCCAAGTGCCTTTCAGCAAACAGGTTAATTAAGAGGGGACGTGGTTGGAAAATAGCATGTTCAAAATGAGCCTGCATCATTCATGAGTGTCAGAACCACACGCGCACTCCCCACCAGGCGCGTCACAGTGAGCTGTAGAGGTGGGGGTCCACCAGGCGGCCATCTTTGGCCTCGTCATCTGAAAGCAGGTGCGATTCCCACCTTCAGCTCTCCTTTAGCCTGCGTATGCTTCCTTTGCTGTATCCTAGTTGGAGGGTGCTATTTTCTGAAGGGAGGGGGGGTAATAGGAACAAATCTGAAGTCTTGGAATGTCCATGATGAATAATGGATGCCCTGCCAGAAGGAACAATTCACCCCAGTGAGTAAATGGGGTTTAAATCTATTACTTTTAAAAACTCAATGCGTGTTTATAATTTAAAACCAAAGAGGCTTCCTGGTGTGTTCCTGTTCCAAAAGACACAGCTCAGATTTGCAATAAACATTGTTCAGAAAAACCAGAGAAATTCCCTCCAAGCACTGAGCAACAGAGAGGAAAACTCGGGTTTTTCCACATTAGTTTGGACGTTCCTCCGTCTCTATGCTTGGAGCACCCCCCCCCCCCGTCCGTGCTCTTCTTCCTTAAAAAAAAAAACCCATTTTTGATTGTGTTTTCAGCAGCCAGGCTGCATTTGGTGACTTTGCAGATTTAAATCTTCAGTTTAAAAGTGTTTCTGCTATTTATTTTGTCCGTCTGTTGAGCAAACAAGCGAGAGGAAAGGAAGCTGATCCAAGAGTCTCCTTCTTTCAGCTGAGCACGGATGCAACACTGGCGTCACTCTAAAGTATTCAAATCACTTCGAGACGAGTTCAAAGATGCTAAATGGAAATGAGCAAATGCAATTAGCAACAAAGTTAGAAGCTTTTTTAGCATCTAACTTAGATGCTAATTGGAAGTGAGTAAATGCTGCTGTACAATGTTGCACATTCAGTTTGAATGCGATTTATTTGATTTGACGGGGTTCTGCACGTGGCTCTGAACAGAAATGGACTCAGCAGTGATGATGCTCCAGCTCCATCTGAGCAAATATTAGTCAGACATTTTCAGAGCGATCGTTATAAATGAGCAGATATCAGAGCCGGAGACACAAATGGGACTAAATGATATTAAATGATATATCTACGATATCCTTGCTAACATAAGTGCTAAAACACTGGAAATGTGGTTCAGGATCTCAGAAACCAGAAGACACGTCTTTAAAAAGACAACAGAGGACACAGTAACACAAGTGCGCTGAGATAACGCGCACGGCTTAAAGCGTCTGTGCACGTAGGGACAAAAAACAGCCCCCGCGTGATTAAATCTAAGGATGACATTAGGGAAGGAACTTTTCTTACAAAGTGAGCGCTGGAGCTTTTAATAGAATGATACCATCAGGCTGACGAGCAGCAGCGGAGAGACCGGGGGGCAGGACGACAGGAAGCGGCGCCGATAAGGCCCGCAGAACATGACGGGGGCCCAGAACTACGGCCCCCCCTGAGGTGGCGGGCTGACACAGGCCGCACGGCTGCTGCTTCACTTCCTGTCTGCACGTCTTCTGATGAAGATTGTTTATAAAAACTGCAACAAGCCCTGAAGGGCGCCATCGTTTCGGCGAAGACACCGGCGCCGACCGTTTTCGTGTGCGAGGAGGGACCCCCAGAGGTGGATAAAGCCAAACATTTTGAATGCTTACGACGGTTTAGGTGCCGTTTCAGGCCAGTTGCCGATTCCCACTCGACAGCGAAGGCGGCTGCGCTCCGGAAACAGCGGTTCTGGCTCGGTTCTGCTGCCACACGGAGTCATATTGTGACAATATCGTGTGATATTGCACGCGTGTAGCATGTGAAACAGCTTCGGGCTTGGTGTGAAGAAGCACGCCCACCGTCGCCGCCGCCGCCGCTTGCTCAGACGTGGCGTCAAATCGAAGGCCTCCTCATTCATCAAGAGTCCAGCACCAGAGTCCAGCACCAGAGTCCAGCACCAGAGTCCAGCACGTACGGACGGCTGTCGTGTGGTGAAGCTGTTATCAGTCGCCAACTCGTCTGTCAGAATCAAAAACGATGGCGTCTCAGATGGCGTCCGCGCCAGCAAAACGGGCTCATTCAGGCCCGTATTCTGCACGTGTAGGCGCGGCGTCAACAGGTCCACCAGCGGGTGACGCGTTCCTCCTGCGCCGGCCTCACGTGGACGAGTTCAGAGGCCGACAGGACGCAGCGTTGCCAATCAGACCCTAATATCCGTCTGGACAGAACCACGGGCCTTTTCCACCGCCTGGACTCAGGCGCCACATCGATCTGGTCTGTCACTATTTGAACATTCACATGGCTGATTTTCTTGTTTTAATTATTTTTAATTGCTAATTCTTAAGTTCAGATGTGGCTGTTTTCCGGAGACTCCTGGAACTCCGGTTTCCTCCTGACCCTAGGTGTGTGTGTGTGTGTGTGTGTCCTGTGATGATAGCGACCCGCCCATCAGACGCCTCCATCAGGCTTAATCTGTGATTAGCAGGAGAAGGATGGGTGGATAAATATCAGTGGACACGTGGAGAGAAGGGTAAACACCGGGGTCGTTCCCTCCCGACGCCGGGGTCGTTCCCTCCCGACAACGGGGTCGTTCCCTCCCAACGCCGGGGTCGTTCCCTCCCGACGCCGGGGTCGTTCCCTCCCGACAACGGGGTCGTTCCCTCCCAACGCCGGGGTCGTTCCCTCCCGACGCCGGGGTCGTTCCCTCCCAACGCCGGTGTCGTTCCCTCCCAACAACGGGGTCGATCCCTCCCGACGCCGGGGTCGTTCCCTCCCGACGCCGGGGTCGTTCCCTCCCGACACCGGGGTCGTTCCCTCCCGACAACGAGGTCGTTCCCTCCCAACGCCGGGGTCGTTCCCTCCCAACAACGGGGTCGTTCCCTCCCAACAACGGGGACGTTCCCTCCCAACAACGAGGTCGTTCCCTCCCAACGCCGGGGTCGTTCCCTCCCAACGCCGGGGTCGTTCCCTCCCAACAACGAGGTCGTTCCCTCCCAACAACGGGGTCGTTCCCTCCCAACAACGGGGTCGATCCCTCCCAACGCCGGGGTCGTTCCCTCCCAACGCCGGGGTGTGTGAGCTACAGGCAGAGCGACTGTTTCCACTGGAAGGAGCGGAGCTGTTTTTGGGAGAGGAGCAGCGCGTTGGAGCCGCGTGTATCAGCTGGATCTGGTGTTTGAATCCCGGCATCACTCTGCTGATGGACCCGCCCACACCAGCCTCCTCTCTTCCATTACCGTCTGACAACTTCCATTTCTTTCCTGAAGGCTTTGTTTCCTCCGGAGGAGAACCGCCGTGACTGCTGAGAGCAAATGTAATACAAACATAATGACTTTACCAGGCGAGAGCGTGCACGTGCACGTGCAAACGTGCCCGAGTCCTGCAACACCAGCTCCGGTCTGTTCTGCCGCGTGGAACGTGCAGACGTTCCTCCCGGGCCACAAACGGATGCAGCGGTGGTGAACGTGCGACAATGGAGAGCCAGGCACAGGGAAAAGTGAGGCAGAGCGAGGCGCCGTGCGCAACGTGCACGTTGGCATCCCATCACTCGCTTTGTGGATCTTTTGAAGCACTTCCAGGCGACAGAGACAAGTCGGAGAGCATCGCTCCCGTTGGCCAAACACCGCACTGATTAACACTACAGTTAATTGACTTAATGCTCCCGAGAGACTGAAATGAAAGTTAATTAAAGCTTTGCGCGCGTTTAATGAAGAGAAAACGAGAAAAGGCCAAATTAGCAGACGCTGTTGCTCGGCGGTCCCGTGGCGGCCGCGACGCGCCTCGACTCCCCCGACGCCTCCATTCATGGCGGAGGACGTGCTTTCCACATCCGGAACGCCGTTTGTTGCCCCGGCGCCGTCTTGGAAGGCTTGATGCGCCATTTGACAGAACAGCCAGCAGACATGTAAGAACATAATTTGCTCATCATAATGGACAAATCGGGGGCACGCCAGCTCCCATCTCTGTCATCTGCTGGGTGATGGCGCCTCCGTTCTGGGGGGGGGGGGGGGGGGGTCATCTGGCGAGGCTGGACATAAAAGGGAGGATAACAGGGAATGGTGGAGAGAGCGTTTAGGTCTTAAACCCCCCGGAAATGCAGGAAGTGCTGCCAAAGACATCTGTAGCCACGGGCGATCTGCTCGTGTCTGTCTGCTCGTGTCTGTCTGCTCGTGTCTCTCTGCTCGTGTCTGTCTGCTCGCCGTCTCTCTGCTCGCCGTCTGTCTGCTCGTGTCTGTCTGCTCGCCGTCTGTCTGCTCGCCGTCTGTCTGCTCGCCGTCTGTCTGCTCGTGTCTGTCTGCTCGCCGTCTGTCTGCTCGCCGTCTGTCTGTTCGTGTCTCTCTGCTCGTGTCTGTCTGCTCACCGTCCCTCTGCCGCCTCATCCTGGGGTCTGACTAAAGGATCCATTGTTCTGTGGATTGTTTCCTGCCAATCAGAGTGACAAACAGAGCGCTCGATAATTTCTCCCCCAACACTTCGCCTGTCATTGAGTCTGGCATGACAAGAAACTAACACTCACTCCTCCAGTGAACTTTTAGACAATTTCGGACCAAAGCTTTCACACACACACACACCCCTACACACACACACACACACACACACACACTTTTATCGAGGAAATTACAACTATGTGGTCACGTCCCACTGGGAGCACGTTCCCGCTACTGCCGAGCGCTCATCTACTACTGTTGTCTACCGGCTCTTGCTGACATTAGCGAGCGATGCCTTTCAAATATCACGGCCTTTGGGAGTGGGTCAGGGTTGCTATTTATAGAGGGTCAAGACAAGATGATAGTTTGGCCCGCCGGAGTGATACAGAGCGGCTTTAGTAGCTCTGCTGCAGCTGATTCGGTGTCAGCGAACGCTCCGGGGCTCCACAGCAGATGTGATCTTCAAGGGTCTCTGGATCGGTGGTTTTTACAGTGGCGTCGCGTTGGGAATGCTCCGGGGCACAGACCAGGCCGCAGCCCTGCGACCCCCCCTCACGGAGCCTTGAGAGTATAAAGTTGTCTTGTAAAAATGCTATGAAGCAGCTTCGATTCCTGTTTTTTTTTCTTTAATCCTACATACACGAACCATCTGCTGACTCTGAGCCTGTTCCGAGCTACTTTAGCTGTGGGAATTCTGCTGCAGGGAATTCTTCCTGTCCTGTGTGAAGCAGCACAACAGGACGGTGAAATGACCGTCTTTGCCCCCGGACATTTATTCAATTCTGACAAATGACTGTTTCATCTCCAAATTTATAAGCAGTGCTGCAAATGAAGTCATCAGTGTGGCCCTTACGTGTTGCCCCCCCCCAGCACAGCTTTGCCCCACCCTTGACCAAATATACCCCGTTCACTCCACCCTCTGCTTGACATTCAGCCCCGGGGCTTTAAAAGCCCGAGCCGGCGCCTGCTGCCGTGGGTGCCGCTGCTGAACGCGTGTGTGTTGCTTTCACTGTTTACATTCTTCCAGAGCCGGAGCGCTTCTACTCGAGCCAGAATGTCTAAGCCCTTGTCAGACCACGACAGAAAGAAGCAGATTTCCGTGCGCGGCCTCGCCGGCGTGGAAAACGTCACGGACCTGAAGCAGAATTTCAACAGACACCTCCACTTCACGCTGGTCAAGGACAGGAATGTGGCGACCCGAAGGGATTACTACTTTGCTCTCGCCCACACGGTGCGGGACCACTTGATGGGCAGGTGGATCAGAACCCAGCAGCACTACTATGAGAAGGATCCCAAAGTGAGTTCCAGCCCCAGCACGATATTCCATCAATAGATCACATCTCACATCTGTGGTTTTAAAGGTAAAACAGACAATCCTGGTCCCAACTATTTTGGTCCCAAAAGCCGGTTCCAGTTGTCCGGACTTTTATGGAAGTGGTTTCGGACCGTAGTCAGCCAGCTCAGTCATGCACCATAACCAGAATTTAACCCTGCTCCTGCACGCCGGCCACACTTTGAGGTCCACATTGTCAAACTGTTCTCCCCTCAATGTTACGTAATGTCAAGTGGTGACATTTAAACCTCACGGTGGGATATTTCGCCTGCTGCCGGCACGCCGCTGCTCCTAAACCGTGTTGATACCTGAAACCCGGCCGTGACCTTCTGTCACTGACCGGTCTGACTGTAACGCACACAGCCTTTACTGGTCTCAGGGGCCCAGATGCCTCCGAGGGCGTCTGACCTGAGGAGCATTCGTAGTCACGCAGTCTGCAAACATCCGTCTCGGAGGTGCTGTTCGACGATTAGCTTAAAAACAGAAAGCAGACGGGAGGGGGGGTGATGGGGGGGGGGGGGGGGGGGGGGGTGTAGACGGTGCAAAGTACAGTGCATTCATTTAAACACAAAAGGCAGAGTGAAACTGAACCCTGAGCACGGACTTAGTGTGAAAAGTTCATGTTAGATAAGATTCCGTTTGGGAGCTGTTTGCTCTGCAAGTTGGTGCCAGTGCTCTAAAGGTCAAAGGTGAATCCTCAAAAGGTCGCAACCTTCCACCTATAGTTGTGTGCTACATGCACCTGCGCTACCTCTACAGCAATGGCTCATTCCCCTGCTCTAATCCAAGGCAACGCTAGGCTAATTAGCATAATTAGAAGGTTTCCGATATCCGTTTGAAGAAGCCCTCCGATCGCCCGTCAGATTTGAGCTGCACAATGAAAGGGTAGCAGGCTCGGGCTGACCTTTCCGGCAACCTCTGCGGGAGCTATTTTTGCCGAGGCCAAAATGTTGGTGGTTACGCAACACTCGAAAGCGATCTGTCCCTCCTCTCTTGTGTTCTCCTCTCCGCTCTACCTCCGCTTCAGCTTCTGTGCTCCTCCATTACAGAGGAGGAGAGAACCAAATGGCAAAGGCTAAACGGAGTCTCAGGTGGCACATTTGTGCGCTCGGCCAGGCGTGAAGCCAAATGATGAAACTTGAAGGTTTCCTTTGCCAGTCGAGGGTCAGATGTTGTTGTGACATTTCGCCGCTCCTGGGCGCCAGATTTGTGCCCATTATGCTCCAGACGTCACTTTCCTTAGACGCCGATCATTTGATGTTGCTGAACTCTTCAGGCCTGTTGATTTCATTCCTTCTTCTCAAACCTGCAGCGTGTGTACTACATCTCCCTGGAGTTCTACATGGGTCGCGCCCTCCAGAACACCATGGTGAACCTGGCCCTGGAGAACGCCTGTGACGAGGCCATGTACCAGGTGAAGGGAACGCCCGTTGTTCTTGCTGTCATGGCTGCTCCGCCCCTTCATTCAAGGGTCAACAGACAGAAATGCTTTTTTTCCTCCAGATGGGTCTGGACATGGAGGAACTGGAGGACATGGAGGAAGATGCCGGTTTGGGAAACGGTGGTCTGGGCCGCCTTGCTGGTGAGCACTTTGAGTTTTCCCCCATAAGAATGGTGCAACGTGTTCGAGGAGCTCATCCATCTCTGCCTGCATTTGCAGCCTGTTTCCTGGACTCCATGGCTTCGCTGGGTCTGGCTGGCTACGGTTACGGCATTCGCTATGAATTTGGTATCTTCAATCAGAAAATCGTCAATGGCTGGCAGGTCAGAACTAATTCTTCTGTATTGACTTTAGCCTCAACATGAAATCACCCCCTGAATGAGCTTCCTTGCCATCATTATGAGAACTCAATGTTCATCCGTGTCTGGCGCCGCTCATAAGCCGCTCAGCTAATGAATGTTTTCCTTCTCCTCAATATGAATTAATGGCACCCTTCAGGTTGAGGAGGCCGATGATTGGCTGCGCTTCGGTAACCCCTGGGAGAAGGCTCGCCCGGAGTACATGCGCCCCGTACACTTTTACGGCAAGACCGAGCATCATGCGGACGGCGTCAAATGGGTCGACACTCAGGTGAAAAGCTGGTTTAAATCCGTAAGAAGCCAGAGGGAGGCGTGTTCCGGGCTGCTGAGTGACCTTTTGTGTGGCGGTGGCGACAGGTGGTGTTGGCTCTGCCGTACGATACCCCGATTCCAGGCTACAGGAACAACATCGTCAACACCATGAGGCTGTGGTCTGCAAAGGCTCCCTGCGAGTTCAACCTGAAAGACTGTAGGTGTCTGGGAGCGGATGAGTGTGGAAACGGCCGGCGCCTCTCAGGAAAGCGCGACTGAATCTACCTGTGTTGTGTGTTCTTCAACAGTCAACGTTGGCGGCTACATCCAGGCCGTGTTGGACAGGAACCTGGCCGAGAACATCTCCCGCGTGCTGTATCCCAATGACAACGTAAGGACATGAAGGGATACCGCCCTCCAATTCCCCCACATTACATTCCTATCATTCCTATCTGACCCTGGGTCAGTTTAATGACGGGCAGGTCAGGATCCTGGGACTGCAGGTCCAACAGAAGATCAGTGAGGGATTTACATAATTCATCCGAAGGGTCTCGGCTATGATGTTACGTCTTACCATTTAGTGGGCAGATGGCTCATTCAAAATCATTTCAATTAATAAACAGGACAAGAAGCAGTAAATTAAGTAAATTAAGTGTTCAGAAGGCCGGTGGCAGCAGGAACTGGTGAGTTTTTTAGAGGTTTAATCAACAGCTCCAGCTAATGGAGTGTCTTTATGTAGCGCCTTTCCATCATCACAGACGTCTTTACATCATCAGCCTGAATTCATACACTCATAAAAAAGATGCGGCATGAGGCGAACTTTTCAGTTGAGATTCTTTTTTCCATTTAAACGTGAGCCGTGCACGTGAGCCGTGCACGTGAGGCGTGCACGTGAGGCGTGCGCCCCCAGTTTATCGTCCTGTGCTGTGAGGAAGTGCTACGCGAGTCCTACACATCCAGGCTCACTAATGTACCAGTTTGATGTATTCATGAATCACTGTACATCTGAGCCTTAAATATCCGTGTGCAGCGCCTAAATGAGGCTGACCCCCCCCCCCCCCCCCCGCTGGGACCCCCGCTGGTGTTATTGATCTATGTAAATGGCGTGCTTTTATTGACCAGCCCTCGCTCCTCCTTCCACCATTCCCGCTCTCATTTGAATTGCATTGATGTTTTATTTGGAGGAACAGCATATTTAACTCCACGCTGCCCCCCCCCCCCCCCACCACCACCTGTGCAGGATTTCAGTGCCATCTCCTCTCAGGGAAATTATGGCATCCACAGCGAGCACTGCTTTATTAGCCTCCTATAGCGTCCCCGTTGATAGGGAGCCGTGGGACTTATCCTATATAAAGTGATTGATCTTACCTCTGATTTTTTGCTCCGCGTGTTCCCGGAGAAACGTGATTGTTCCGGCGGCGTTGGGACGGTCAGATAATAAAATGTTCCCCCGTGGGCCAATAAGCAGCAGCCACAACACTCTCATGCAGGGCGGGAAAAGGAAAAGAAATGATCATTTCTTGAGAATCTGTTATCTGGTGTGTATCTGAGTAGAATTTGCAAGTAGCCAAATGCTAATAGCCCCCTTCCCAACACCCCCCCCCCCCCCCCCCCTTCCTCCCCAAGTGCAATGCATAAATTTGTGAGTTTGGTCCAAAATAAAATGACTAATTTATTCTCTGTACTGAGGACGGACTGGTATTTCGTCACAGATATTTATTTGTAAAACACAACGGCTTCCTGCATGCGCCCGCCTGGATTATGAATTAACAATATGCAAACTCTGAAATGCCTTTTAATTAGCTCATTACCATGAAAAATTCCAATTTCTAGCTCTGTAATATGATTTCATGTAACTGCTCATATTATTGCAGACACTGGGATTTAGCTATATAGGAGTTTTATTCTAATTGTCTTTTGATTATAATAGACTATTTGACTCATAAATGAATATTGGCCTTATTATTTTGCTTCCATAAAAACAATGTAAAGTGTCTATGTAGCTTTTTTTTATAGCCCTAAGGAGGGGGGGGGGTCATGGATCTGTCAAAAGGTTTGCACATATGCAGCATTCCCCTGATGTCTATGTGCCTTTGGTTGTCAGGGTAATTAAGGTTGTTAGCTTTGTATACGAGGTTTCCAGACAAGTGTCCACGAGCGTGAGCAGCAGTCAGAAATATCTCAGATTGTCTGCTTAAAGAAATCTATTCATCTTTGCCTGCAGGGCATAAACAGACAAATATGCATCTTTACCCACAGTTCTTTGAAGGAAAGGAGCTCCGTCTGAAGCAGGAGTACTTTGTAGTTTCTGCCACCCTGCAAGACATCATCCGCCGTTTCAAGGTCTCCAAGTTTGGCTCCAGGGAAATTGCTCGCACGGATTTCAGCAAACTGCCTGAAAAGGTGAAGCAAATAACACAGCGAAATGATTCAGAGAAGAAAAGCTTCCCCACTTGTTGTTGCCGCGTGAAAGCCCCTCTTCCTCTGCCAGTGGAGGCAGTGATTGCATCTGTTGCTCTGCTTGTCCAGGTTGCCATCCAGCTGAACGACACCCACCCGGCCATGGCAATCCCTGAGCTGATGAGGGTCCTGGTGGATGAGGAGAAACTCAGCTGGGAAACGGTGAGAAAGCAACGCTTATCTTTAATTATTTAATGTAAATCAGATGGACACATCTTTTAATCTGCTGTTGTCTAGGCCTGGGACATCTGCGTGCGCACGTGCGCCTACACCAACCACACGGTGCTTCCTGAGGCTCTGGAGAGATGGCCGGTCGACCTGTTTGCTCATCTGCTTCCTCGTCACTTGGAAATTGTCTACGAGATCAATCGTCGCCATCTAGAGGCCAGTGGAGTGCATTGCATTTATTTATTTATTTATTTTTGAATACGTCCACATGTCGAACAGAACGTAGAACGAGCAAGAAAATATCTCGTTTCTGCTGCGCAGAGAGTTGCTGCTAAGTTTCCTGGCGATCAGGATCGTCTGCGTCGTATGTCTCTCATTGAGGAGGGCGGGCAGAAGAGGATCAACATGGCCCACTTGTGCATCGTGGGCTCCCACGCCGTCAACGGCGTGGCCCAGATTCACTCAGACATCCTCAAAGCAACTGTGTAAGTCTCAGGTGAAGCTCTCAGTAAAGGTGCGAATGGCGGAACTGTTGCAGCGCTCGCTCGCTAAACTGGGGATTGATTTCCCGGCAGCTTCAAGGATTTCTATGAAATGGAGCCGCACAAGTTCCAGAACAAGACCAATGGCATCACTCCCCGCCGCTGGCTGGTGATGTGCAACCCCGGGCTGGCAGAGGTCATCGCTGAGGTCAGCAAAACCTCTCCTGCGGACTTCACTCACTAAGGTAAAATAAATCCAAATAAGCAGCTCATGGTGTCCATTGGAAACAGAGGATTGGTGAGGACTTCATCCGCGACCTGGACCAGCTGCGAAGCCTCTGCAAATACGTCAACGACGAGGCGTTCATCCGCGATGTCGCCAAAGTCAAGCAGGTACCTGCCGGATTCCCGTTCACCCCGCGGACGCCGCCTTTAGCCGCGCCGGTGCTTTAAAGCCGCTCGCTTGAACCCAACAGGAAAACAAGATGAAGCTCGCCGTGCATCTGGAGGATCACTACAAGGTGAAGATCAACCCCAACTCCATGTTTGACATCCAGGTCAAAAGGATCCACGAGTACAAGCGCCAGCTGCTCAACTGTCTGCACATCATCACCTACTACAACCGTGAGTGCGTGCAGAAGCCTCCGGGCCGGCGCTAGCGCTCCGTGACCGTTGCTCTTCTCATCGCAGGCATCAAGAAGGAGCCGAACAGGCAGTGGACCCCAAGAACGATCATGATTGGAGGAAAGGTCGGCGACTTTACACAACCCCGACTCGCCGCGGTGATTGAACCCATCTGATCTCCGGCTTTCACTCTTCGCCCCCGCAGGCTGCTCCTGGGTACCACACAGCCAAGATGATCATCCGCCTGATCACAGCCATCGGCGAGGTGGTCAACAACGATCCCGTGGTTGGCGACCGCCTGAAAGTCATCTTTTTGGAGAATTACAGGGTCACACTGGCAGAGAAAGGTGGTTGTTCTCCCCCTCCTCTTCACCTTTCTGTCCCGTTTCATGTTCATCAGACGTCCTTCTTTCCCAGCCGAGATTATTCAATCAAAGTTCCTCATGAGTCACAGCTGAAGACGCCCATCGGCACCATTAACCCTCTGCCTTCGTCACCCTTCAGTCATCCCAGCGGCCGACCTGTCGGAGCAGATCTCCACAGCCGGCACTGAAGCCTCTGGAACCGGCAACATGAAGTTCATGCTGAACGGCGCCCTCACCATCGGCACCATGGACGGGGCCAACGTGGAGATGGCCGAGGAAGCCGGGGAGGGAAACCTCTTCATCTTCGGTATGAGGGTGGACGATGTGGAGGCCCTCGACAAGAAAGGGTAAAAGAGTCAACCCCGATTTGTTGATGAACGAATGTGAAAGCGAAGCTCTTTCCATCCAAACCTCCTCGTGACCTCGTCATCGGCCCAGTTGCTGTGTTTTGTGACACTTTTGCAATGTTTAGAAACACATCAGCTTCATTTAAAATGTAAAGGTGTGAACTCAGGAGCCCTCTGGTACCGCTGTTCAAACATTAACAACCGCAGCCTAGCTAATCCAGTTAGCCTGATTGCCACGCACACACACACACACACACACACACACACACACACACACACACACACACTCTTCTCTTTCTCCTGTAATGATGTGTGTTCTGATTATTTCTGTCCTTTTTCAGATACCACGCTGGGGAATATTACAACCGACTGCCTGAGCTGAAACAGGCCATTGACCAGATTTCTGGAGGCTTCTTTAGCCCAAAGCAGCCTGATCTGTTCAAAGAGATCGTCAACATGCTGATGCATCACGACAGGTAAAGACACATCTAACATGGCCAACCTGAAGAAAGAAGCCTGATGCGTTTACAGTAGAACAACGCCAGGTGGCGCCATACGTGGCAGATGTGCGCGTTAACCGCCTCGTTTTCTGCCCAGATTCAAGGTCTTTGCTGACTACGAAGCATACATTAAATGCCAGGAGGATGTCAACGCTCTTTACAAGGTACGCAGGTGACTTCACTGTGTGTCGAAGCCGATGCACGAGAGCTTCTCATCATGGTTTTTCCCCTTCTTCTACCCACGTTAGAACCCCAAAGAATGGACCAAGAAGGCGATTTACAACATTGCCGGCTGTGGTAAGTTCTCCAGCGATCGCACCATCGCCCAGTACGCCCGTGAGATCTGGGGCATGGAGCCCACGCTGGAAAAACTCCCCAGTCCAGATGACATATAAAAGTTTAAGCCCCCCTCAATCACGCCATGAAAGGGTTCAGTGTCATCGCGACTGCAATCAAGCACGTTTGTGAGGGTTTGAATAATGTACTGGTATTTTTGTATTTAAAAACATAGCCTATTGTATTCCACTTGGAACCATTCTGAATAAAAAAAAATCTCGGAAATTCCACTTTTCCTTCTTGCCTTTTCTTCCCCGGTTCATGGAAAGTTTGGACAAAATCTTTCGGAGTTTGGTGAAACAACAGAGAACCGACACACATAGAAATGGGGGCCCGGGTGTTGGGTTCCAAGGTCCCGGCCCGAACGCACCACACTCACACGCACAGATGAGTGCGCAGACCGTGGACGCGCAGCCAGACACATTAACCGAGGCCGAGGTGAATCATTGCCGAAAATCCAACAAATTGGAATCTTAAACTGCAGCTAAAATCGTCATTTGTGAGCTTCGAACCTGTCACGTTTCAGTCGCGATGCGTATCTGCGTTCCGGATTGCGCAACAGCGGGCCGGCGCGTGCGCGGCTTCCTGATCATGGCTTCGTCGCAATAGTTGAGCGTGCTTGTAAAGATTAAGGAAGAATGTGCACGTGTCATGTACACTGCGTGCTGCGTTCAGGGCCGCGCACATCTTCACGGGTCACGTCGAGTTCATCTTCTGTACCCAGGAAAGTCCTGCTGAAGCTGGGTGAAGGTTCGGGATTGCCAGCCCGTCCTTTGTTGCCTCTTTCTTGGTGGGTTTTTGCTTTTTCCTCTGAGTTTTCTACATATTCTGCCAAAAGATGGAACTTAAATGAGCTCAGGCTTTGAAAATAAGCAGTTAAAGGGGTCTAAAAGGGCAAATCCTGCTGGTGCAGCTGAAAAAACGGGTCTTTTTTTTTGAGGAGGGGGGGTTGTTTTTTTCGGTGCACCTGCTGCTTCATCGGGCCTGACATCTCATGCTGATATCAAACAAGCGCACATTCCTCAAAACTAATCGCCGGGACCCAAAACAGAGCGAAATCTCTCAGGTTTGCGGCACATTTCGGCAGGAAAGACGAGCTCGTGGCTGTGCTGCTCCGCGTGTTGAGATGCTGAGAGCTTAATGATCACAGCAGTAAACCTCAGTGACCTTGGACAAGGTCATCGCCAGGGTCAACGACCGTCATCACGTGCTGCCTTCTGTCAAAATGCTGACTTATAAATCGAGAAGAAAACAAAGTAACACACCCGTGCACACAGAATGAGCCAGTCCTCGAGATTAAGTAACCAATAAGGTGGTGGTGGGGGGGGGGTGGGGGGGTGGGGGGGGGTGCGCGTTAACGTCCAACGTGCGCAGATATGCCCCCGTCTCGATGCTGCAGCTCACTCGCTGCTGCACGCCGAGGACCCGGCGTTACCTCCGCTAATTCAGCTGCAAGTCTCATAATCCAAAGTTCGGTAAAAGCTCCTGGAATTTGTGAGCCGATTACCGAGTCCAGCAGCAGCAGCAGCAGGATCGCTTTGACCTCTCCGTGAGTTTGTCCGAACTTTCTCCTGGACTTCCTGTTTGGATCTGAGGTCCGCTGGCGGTTTTGTGTCTGAATGCTGCCGTTTGACCGCCTGCATTCGATTGTTGTTCTCTAAAGTTCGAGCAGGTAAGTTGAGCCGAGTCCGATTCGCTGAAGCAGCTTCTGAGACAGAACAACCAACGTTTGGATGGTTTGTGCCGCTGTGTCTGTTCAACATCGCCTCAGGTGCCACGAGACCTTCACCGCGATGGCGTTCGGTGACCTGCTGGACATGGTGGGGGGCACGGGACGTTTCCAGATCGTGCACGTGACCCTGCTCTGCGTCCCCGTGTTGATGATGGCCAGCCACAACCTGCTGCAGAACTTCGTGGCCTCTGTGCCTCCCCACCACTGCAGCCCCCACGCCAACGTGTCTGCGCTGCCCCTGAGCGCCGAGGAGAAGCTGCTCGTCACGGCGCCGCTGGACCTCGCCGGGAAGCCGCTGAGGTGCCAGCGCTACAGCGCGCCGCGGTGGCGCCTCCTGGCTGCCAATGGCAGCTCTGCGGCGGAGGAGGACGACTACGCCAACCCAGAGGAGATCCTCGACGACCTGGAGGGATGCGAGGACGGATGGTCGTACGCCATGAGGGAGAGGACCTCCAGCATCATCTCTGACGTAGGACTTTATTTTCTCTGACCCCGACGGCTTTTAAGGTTCCTCGGTGCTGAACTGTGCTCCACTGTGGCCAGTGGGACCTGGTGTGTGACCTGCGCTCGCTGAAGCAAATGGGGCAGACCGTCTACATGGGAGGCGTGCTGGTTGGAGCTGGGATCTTCGGAGCGCTCTCCGATAGGTAACGTCAGACAGACCCCAACGAGCGCCTGTCTTACATTCATCCCGATGGCGGGTTTGACCTGCCGAGGCCAGCGCTAGTCTGACGCCGCTGACCTTGCTGTAGATATGGCCGCCGCATCCTGCTGATCTTCTCCTACCTGCTAATGGCCGTCTCGGGAACGTGCACCGCCTTCTCGTCCTCCTTTTCCCTCTTCTGCCTGTTCCGCTTCGGCTGCGGCATGGCTCTGTCGGGCCAGTCCCTCAACAGCTTCTCGCTCAGTGAGATCCTTCGAACCTCCTACAACGAGCAAACGAGTGCGTTTCTGTTGACGTGTCGCGTGACGCCCGCCTGTGTTTGTGATTTCAAGTCGTGGAGTGGATCCCAACTCGCGTGCGGACGGTGGTGGGGACGATAACGGGTTACTCCTACACCTTTGGGCAGCTGATCCTGGCCGCTGTTGCCTACTTCATCCGGGACTGGAGGTGGCTGACCCTGGCCGTGTCCCTGCCCTACTACATCTTCTTCCTTTACGCCTGGTGAGATGCTAAAAACTGAGGGAACGGTTGTTAATCTACTGTAGCGCGTCGTTGTGGCGCGCAGCAGCACCGTCTGAACCTGTTACTAAAGTTACGGCTGAATATAAGTAGAGGACTGGAGGACAAACGTCTCTTGCAGGTGGTTCCATGAATCCTCCAGGTGGTTGTTCCTCAACAACAAGAGCGAGCGCGGCATCAAGAACCTGCAGAGTGTGGCCAAAATCAACGGGCGGCCCAAAGAAAGCGAAAAACTGGACGTTAAAGTGAGCGACCGGCGTTTTTCGTTGAACCGCCTCGAGTAGCAGCGGCGCCACACCGGAGTCTCTTTATTTGCAGATGGTGCAAGAATCCATGAAAAAGGAGCTGGTTGGTTCCCAGGATTCCTACTCCTTCCTGGACCTTTTCCGCACACCCACCATGAGGCTGACGACCATCTCCCTCAGCGCCGTCTGGTATGATGCAGCTTGGTCGACCGATAAAAACGTCCGCGTGACGCGAGGCCTCGCCCTCGCCCTCTAGGTTCTCGACCAGCTTCGCCTACTACGGCCTGTCCATGGACCTGCAGAAGTTCGGGGTGGACATCTACCTAATCCAGGTGATCTTCGGCGCGGTTGACATCCCCGCCAAGGTCGTCGTAACCGTGGCCATGAGCCTGCTGGGGCGGCGCCCGTCACAGTGCGGCGCCCTCGTCATCGCCGGGGTCACGATCCTGGCGAACCTGCTGGTGCCTCACGGTAGGTGCGAGACCTCCAACACGTGTGAAACCACAGCTCCTGTGTGATCCGGTTGCTGGCTGCAGATCAACAGACGGTGCGCACCGGTCTGGCCGTGCTGGGTAAAGGTTGCCTGGCGGCCTCCTTCAACTGCTGCTACCTTTACTCTGGAGAACTCTACCCAACCGTCATCCGGTAGGTGGAATGCGTCAACCATTACATAATTGATGACAGTTTTGTTCATGGTTGATTGCGAGGTGACCAATTGTTTTAGCTCATCGGCGTTTTAGCTCAAAACTTTGACAATGATGCGAAGGTTCCTGGGCTACTTTGGGTTACTTGGGTTTCAGGATGTGAGCGCTCCCAAGCTTCACGTCTGGATTCTTTCCCTCTCAGCCAGAACGGCATGGGCTTCGTGTCCATGACTGCTCGCATAGGCTCCATGGTGGCCCCCATGGTGCTCCTAGCAGGGGACCACATCCCGTGGGTACCGGGCTTGATCTACGGGGGCGCTCCGATTCTCAGTGGGGTGGTTGGAATATTCCTTCCGGAGACCCTCGGCTCTCCCCTCCCTGATACCATACAAGACGTAGAAGACAGGTGAGATGGCAACAAGGAGACGGGCCGGGCAGAGAGAGAGAGAGAGAGAGAGGTAGACAGACAGAGAGAGAGAGATGATCCACCTTTATTTTCTCTTTCAACCACAGGGGATCTGGGAGAAGACCCAAAAAGGAAACAAAGGATGCAAACTCACAAGACAATGAGGCAAATCTAATGAAACAGGTTGTCTGAGATCTATCTATCTATCTATCTATCTATCTATCTATCTATCTATCTATCTATCTATCTATCTATCTATCTATCTATCTATCTATCTATCTATCTATCTATCCATCCATCCATCCATCCATCCATCTCTATCTACCTACCTACCTACCTACCTACCTACCTATCTATCTATCTATCTATCTATCTATCTATCTATCTATCTATCTATCTATCCATCCATCCATCCATCCATCCACCCAGCTATTTATCTATCTATCTATCTATCTATCTATCTATCTATCTATCTATCTATCTATCTATCTATCTATCTATCTATCTATCTATCTATCTATCTATCTATCTATCTATCTATCTATCCATCCATCCATCCATCCATCCATCCATCCATCCATCCATCCATCCATCCATCCATCCATCCATCCATCCATCCATCCATCCATCCATCCATCCATAAGAGGAAGAGCTCCTAATGGAAAACAACAGTCCGACGACGATGAGGCGTATGATGCTTTTATTGCAAGTGAACTCATATATGATTCAGTCTGAGGAATAACTGCGGTTTTGATTTTCCCGCCGGTTTTGTGTGAAATCAACGCCGCTCTTTATGTAGGACAGCACTAAACTCTCGTCTGTACAGTCTGGTTGGTGTCACAGCAGCAGCCTGTGAGAAATCATTCATTTCCATTTGCAGAGGTATGAGACAAATACAGAATTTACAAACTGAGTCAAATTCAGTCTTCTTTGTTGGTGAATTCCGTCTGCCCACTAGCTTAGAGAAATGCACATTTTATTTAGCTGCTAGTGGGCAGGAGATTCATTTCAAGGTATAATTTAATATGATGACATAAAGATGCTGTTAGTGTGACAAATAATGATGTGGATTTGACATCCTTCCTCTTGCATATACAATTTAGAACTACAAATAGTAAAGTTACTGTGTCATTAATGCTAAACCGTGTGTTTCTATTAAATAATTTTCTAGCGTGTGTTGCCAGGACAACGCGGGCTGAGCCGAAAGACCCTCGTGACGTCCTACCTGTAAATGTTGCTGTGCTGCCACCTAGTGGCGAATTTAGGGAAACGCGTAAATGAAGCAAAATGTCTGTCAGCAGGATGCAAACGGTGATGCACGACCGTGCTCGACTGACTGTTCAGACACCTCCTGCACAATGAGAATAACTTATCCTGAAGCAGATTGAAGTTTTGTACTTAGCCTTTTATATGTGTTTGTTATTTTAACTGCACCAGCTTTAGCAGAATAGCAATGTAAAATCTACAAACGCTCAAACATCTTATTAAACAAGACACACACACACACACACACACACGCCATTTTAATTGTGCATTCGTGTGTTCTAAGAAGATAAGAGGTAAAGAAATAAATAAATACCTCATAAATATGATATGAATAGAGATTTATTTTCTCATATGAACAGGTGGATTCATTTTTCATTTTATTTTACAATCTATGACAATCTCGCATTGTTTCCTTTATTCTAGCATATTTCAGGGATGACATGGGGTAAAGGATCTCTTTTATTGCTGAATGTTAAATGAAATACACTTTCACTGACTGGAAAAGAATTGTCTGCAGCTTTTTTCTCTTGTTTTCCTCTTTTTTTTTCGTTTTAAACCATGCACCCATCTAACCGTGACCACAAGGACATGCAGAAGGGAGGTGTTCCAAATATCTCAAGCGGGGGGCTGTGTCAGGGGGTATGGGAGAGGTGTCAGGGTCAGGCTGAGATGGATGGGTATGTGTGTGTGTGTGTGTGGGGGGGGGGGGCTCACAAAATTAAAAGCGAAGAGAGGGCGGGACATCCCTGCTACCATCCCATCGCATTTAAAGTGGAGGCGCGCTGCTTTCGGTTGCATCTTTGGACGTAGAAAATCCGACGCTCAGGTGAGGGATTCGATGAGATGTGTGCAAATCAAGAGTGAATAAAGACCTTTAACTATGACAATACATCTGTGCATCCAACATATAGCAGTGGGGGTGGCAGCTTGATCACTGGGCTCCTTCAGACCCACGAGAAGGACACGTTTGGCCTGACGGCCATGAAACATCATCAAATGTGTTCGTTTGTCGACTCGCTTCGAAGACATCGGGACGTTTCCTTAACTCAGACGTTAGACGTTTTCCCTCAGTGGTGTAACATGATGGGGGGGGGGGGTTGAGATTGACCCTGTTCACTTTTAAAGTTATCAGCGTTCATCGGCTAAGGTCGTCTCCCGACGAGACAAAGCAGTAAAAAAAAACAAAAAAAACCCCAGGACAGACGTGATCGTGCATGTAAAGTTAAAACACCAAAGAAGAAGTGACACAGTCGTCCGGTGGCCGTGAGCGCGTGAGCACGACTGGCTAATGGCTGTATAATGGCTTCAGAAAGGTACTCATGTAAATATGATAGTTCATTCTACACTACAGGCATCACAGAGGTTCTTTTGTACACACAACACACTACAGTCACCTCTTAGAAAATGAAGTAATCAACGGCAAAATATAAAGTTTGCATATTTTTGCATTTATGACCCTCCAGAGTTTCACAGCTATTCCTTTCTAGCGTCTCGCGAGTGTCCCGCTCTCGGCCGTGTCCACTTGGCCTTCTGTCGAGCTCTCAGGAAGTGTTTGGGGAACGGATGGACCCGGAGACGGCGGCGTCCAGGCCTTGAAATGGGCGGGGGCGGGGGCGGGGGCAGGGGCAGGGGCAGGGGCGGGGGGCTGGACATGTGGAAATCCTGAGACGCTGTGCGGCCTTTGACAAGGGCCACATAAACAAAATGGACACTAAAGTATGAGCTGGGAGGGGGGAGGGGGGGGGCTAGAGATGCCGTTTGTGTTTTGCCCTCATCTGGGGCGCCAAGTGGAGCCACAACATACGAGCGGGTGGGTCACCTGCTGGGGTGGGGGTGGGGGGGCAGAATAGCTGTAAACACATCAAGCTATGACCTGCATAACATATGAGCCTACGGCGGCCATACCTGTCCACCTGTGTGTGTGTGTGTGTGTGTGTGTGTGTGTGTGTGGGGCGGGGGGGGGTCGGTTAAAGCACGACTACCCGGCGGACCTCTCACACCGAGGCGCCAGGAGACCCACGATTTAACGACAAACAGTTCAGTTCATCTCACAACCACGGACGCATGCAGGCAGCCCGACATGCTCTCACACACACCTGCGGACACACACCTGCGGACACACACCCGCGGCCACACACTCGGGCCTGCGCACGGCCCGTCGCCCCCCCACGTTCACCCCGTCTCACTTCCGCCGAAGGGATCTACTCTGCATTTGCAAGATCCCAAATCATAAAGCCCACAGGTGAATCGTATTAATGTAAACATACACATGTATATTGCAATGCATGGACGGGGGCGGGGCATGGTGTGTGTGTGTGTGTGTGGGGGGGGTGGTACGCTCCAGCAGGCCTAGACTCCTCAAAGAATGCAATTTGGACATAAAACAGGGAACCAAAGAGGGAAAGAAACCTAAATGTGTATAAAAAAATGAGGCGTCCATATAGAAAGACTACAAAACCTCCACTGGCCCTCCGGCGTCGGCGTACAGCAAAAGGCACCACAATATTACTCTATTTTTTATGTCGTGAAAAAACTGGCACATCTTTTTTATGCTGTAAATCAAAATGTACATATAAATAGAGTTTTCCCTATAAAAAAGTCTTTGCTGTTAACTAGTAGACAACTTTTGCTAAAATGAAAATAAATATTTCATTTGTTTAGAATATCTGTCAGTTATATAAAATAAAAATATTTCTTATAGATGCAGGTCTATACTATATTGATTTTGCCGGTTCACTTCCGCGCTTTAGTGGGGTGTGTTGTCCGGTTTGGAGCGTGAGTGTGTCAGTCTCGTATGCATGTTTGAACTCCCACTTTGCCGCCCCGACGGGTGCGAAGTCCGAGTGTCCACCGGCCTGTAGATGGTGGCGGGTTCGGCGTTCATGTTCTGCATACTGAGGAAGGGCGTGCTCTCACCGTCCTCGTCTGACTCGCTCTCCGTTAGGCAGCTCCGGGACCCGTAGTCCCGGGATGCCTCGTATCCCCGCGGGGCCACGTGGCCGTTCAGTCTGGATCTCCGCCAGCGACGGCCGCCATTCCCGCTGGACCCGCTTCTCTTTGGTTGCTCCCGAGAGGACAGATTCTCTTGGGTGGTCTCATAGTCTTCCTCCTCTGCCAGCTGGTAGGGGCTGGAGGGCAGGCTGCCCCTGCTGTTGCTCAGGTAGGTACGGCGCTGCTGCCGGTAGGGCTCCTGGTACTGGGCGTCGTGGAGCGGCACCTGGTAGCGGCGCAGCAGTGGCTGGTTGTCCTCCAGAGGGTAGGGGTTGTGGACAGCAGGGGGCAGGGACAGGGCGTGGCTGGCGTTGGGGGACGTGATCTGGAAGGTAGGCACCTGCGAGGGCAAGGAATAATGGAACTCCACTGGCGAAAGGCGGGCTGGTGTGGTCAGGGCGGACACATATCTGTGGGACACAGGGAGAAGAGCGGAGAAGGGAAGCACGTGAAAAGGAGCACGTGAAGGTGGCACGTGTGGGATGGCTTCCTCAAAGTGGTGTCCCCCAGGGCTGTACCCTCGGCCCCCTTCTTTAGCTGCACTAATGCATATAAGACGTCAGTCGGGTTGATTATGAGCTTTTAGAGGTTCTCAGGCATCTAGTTTGGCTGATCTTCAGGGGATTTTCACCTCTGAACTAACCTGATGAACAAGCTAACACCTTAACTAAAAGGGGTCTTGCATTCCTCTTGGTTTGGTCAACCGGCTGCTATTTTAGACTTTAGACATCATTTATTCCGGTTAATTATTGTGTCATCATCTGAATCGACATGCTGAGTGTATACAAGGATTTAGCTAAAACTAAAAATGATAAAATACAGGTCAAAGGTCATGATTAAAGGTGTTATTTGTGGGTTATCTTGACAGGTCTGGACTGTTGTTTATCCCTCCTCCACCAGGGTTTACCTCTCGGCACCCATATTTGGACTGTTTGGATCTCCCCACGGGCGTCATTATCCACGAAAGCTACGGCTAATCTACACCCGCTAAATATTTACGCCACAGAGTCGCAGAGCATCATTTTAGAACATACATGAACCTGACGGTGACTCATTATGTGAGACTTCGATTCGCCTGTTTCGTCCAGCTGCGGCCGATATTCCCGCGTCGCCGCCGCCGCGGCGAGCACGCGAGCGCACGAGCCGGTGCCGTGATGGAAGAGGTGCTTGTTATCTGGAATAAATCTGACGGTTACGCAACCGACATCTGCGAAAGCGCTCAGTGGCCAAACTTAGCACACATGCTTGTTGTTACACATGTGCAGATTAGAGCCCGGTCGCACAAGAGGCCCGGTCCGTTATTGACTGCGTCGCTAAACTGGTTACAACTGCCCTGTGAACACGTGTTCCACGTGCTGTGACGCACACGTGGGGCTAATAAATTCCCGAAATTGCACTTTACCTCGACGGCGAGCGCGCGAATCGGGTAAAAGTGCCTGTAAATGTGCTGAACCCGCTGGTGGGTTTAAAAACACAGCATGGTGAACAGGCCTCCGGTTGGCCCCGAGCTTGTTTACTTGAAACTGTACACCGGCTCCATCAGCCAGAAAGGCAGGCAGGCACCTGTACAGCCACCCGTAATGAGGTCATGGCGTGCGCCTGCCGTTCCAGCGCTTCCTTCTGCGCCGCACACCTCTGCTGTTGGGAATTTGGGTTCGCCCTGTTTTCGTTTCCACGTCTGGTCTCTGGATCAGAGTTTTGATGGCTGCGTCCTGCACACGCGGGCGGGTTCTGCTGTTTGTTGTGACAACCCAACAACGGTTCAGACGCTGGGTCCTTCAAACGCGGCCCAATGTGCTGTTTGAGAAGCTCAGCTTGCTGGAATTTAACCGCATTATTGTTACTTTTATGTTCTCGATCCGGGCCGGGACGAACCTCCGCCTGTGTTTGGACGGCGTCCTCATCATTGATCCATTATTCCCTCCTTCGGAGCAGGTTTGTGCCAGTAAAAGTGCGTTCCCGCTACCTTAAAGCCTCGTGTTTGGAGATCCCCGTGTTTTTCTCTCGGCTCTCATGTGACATCGGCACAGAGGCAGGACGGCACCTGCGGATTCGGGCCGCTGGACGCCGCAGCGAAACCCGTTTTGTTTGAATCCAACAAAGCTGAGGCATTCCCACCACAACTGGGACCGACAGGCTTGTCCATATTCTTCCCTGAGCACAGGAGCGGAGCCAGCGCTCTTCCTTCTGTGTGGAATTATGTACGACCGTGTTGAAATGTGGGTTTCCCCACGTTGCAAACAGAGCAACTGTAACTGCAACTCAACCAGTTTCCCATTAATCCTCACAGCTTCGCCTGTCAGAAACCTCAGGCTCCTACTGAGTCGGGGTATTAGTACCACCTCCTACACAACAGTGTTTGACAGATAACTGCAACATCAGCTAGCTTAGCTAGCGATCCCCATGTACTGGGTTACACAACGTGCTCTGTGCACCATAATAAAGGAAAAAATGCATTAATTAAATCGTCTTTTCAGCTTTGAACACTGTCCAGGAGCTGCAGCAGGGGTAGGACTTAGCTTTTGGTCATTGTGTGAGCTTTTATGTGCTGTAGAGCGAGTTTTCTCTAATCTGTAGCTCTTTATATTATTATATACAAATGTTAACAGGTTTAATATCACATCTGAACTTCTGTCACATTCCAGATTCCCGTTTAGACAGTTTAATTAAAGCATGTTGTTCTCTGAGCAGAAACGTTCTGTGTAATTCCACCATAGAAGAAACAGCGCCCACTAATGTCCTGGCATGAAAAGTGCAATTTACAAAATTTGGTGTTCCCGTGTAAACGGCGCTCAAATGTGTCAAAAGGGAAAAGAGGAGAACAATATTGTGCCCACCGGGATATTTCCCCTCCACCATAACAACACGTTTGTTATTGTTCTTCTACCAGTTGCCTCCCTCCATACGTGTGATTGTGTTTGAAAATTCCATCTCACTTATGTTTTAAGCAGCACTAAGCAGTCTATTCCAAGAACCATTCCGACTGCCGCTCCGTCGGGATTTATGCTGCTGATTTTTGGCAGAAACACGATGAAACGAAGTGTAAATTGTAATCGAGCCTCCTTTTAAATAAACGATCGCGCTCACGAAGGCAAGAAGGTTCTAAATCAGCGGCTTTTTATCCCCTCCGCTGCCTTTGTGGACTTCGCCACCGCGTCTGTTGTGCGTCTGCTTCCACTGAGTCTGTCAGCGACCCGATCGGCCTTTGATGCCTGAGAGAGAACAGGCGCCCACCTGTCGCTGTGCGGCGAGTCCCCCAGCGAGTCGAAGGAGTCTCCGTACTGCAGGCCGGGCCGGTGGGAGTCGGCGTAGCCGCAGTGCGCGGCGCGCCGGGCCCGTGCCTCCACGCAGGCAGGACTGCTGCATTTACTGGTCCCAACTGATGATGACATAATTCCCGGCGAGTCAGAGAGGACGCTGTCGGAATGTTCCAGGCTCCACGTACGTTCCTCGTGTCTGACAAAATTCAGAAAAGATTAGTTGTTAGCGTGTGCGCGGCCAAGCGCGTCCCAGTGGCCCACAATCAAAGCGTGTTTCAAATTCGGGCCCAAATCAGACATTTGACTCCTTTTATCTTAAAAAAAGAAAAAAAAGATGACATCGGCGGCCAAAATGGCGGCCGTGCTGAGCCGGACCCGAGTGGGTCCTGGTCTCTGCGCGGCGTCCACACCTGTGAGTGGATGAGTGGGCTCGCGTGGAAGAGTTGTGTGATCTGGAAGAGGCGTGGCTGGCCGGGAAGGATCCTTCGGTCGCGGGCCGTATGACGCGTTCGGTGGCGGGTATGTTCTTTGATATGTACTGTTGGGAACATGGGAGAGAAGCACGGAGACGGGATTAAGCAACGCCGCGCCCGTCCTGCTTGATGTTCGGGTCCTGTCAGATACTCACATCTAGCATGGGGATCTCCTCCGGGCCTGGTCCTGGGTGATTGGGTCCATTAGCAAGGTTCCGATTAGGGTGTTCTGCACACATGTTCTGTCGCAGGTGATTGTGCATCTTCTTTCTTTGTTTCCTGGATGGAAAACCGCACGTTTTTATTAGCGAATGTCACAGGACGTGTGGGGGCCGGGGGGGGGGGGGGGGGGGCGGAGGGACTTACTTGGTTTTGCAGTAGGCCACCACACACACGATGCCCACCACCAGCAGGGCCACACAAATCCCCGTGATTGTCAAGACTCGTTTCTGGTAGAGCTCCTCTGCCTCTGTCAGCATCACCGCCACAGACACGTTCACACGAGGGGGGAAGCGAAGCAAACGAGCAACGTTAGCAGCTCCAAGGTGCACCTTCTCCACATCAACCTCCGTCTATCCTTCTACTGTCCGGGCACTAAATGCTGAGTCGTATGAAGCTTCAGTTTTCCATCCCTGCTAAATGAATCTGCTGGAACGTCCCCTCTCACAGAAGATACCAGATGCTGCTGCTGCAGTAATGTGGCGTGGGCGGGGACGGTGCGGCCCAGCACAGGCCCGTTGATATATTAAGCAGGTGGAACCTCCGAAAATTTAAATAATTTCACGTTTTTATATCATACAGGGAATTTTTGTACCTTTGGAAGGTGCAAAATGGCTATAAGTAGCCTGTTCTGGTGCTAATCTGAGGAAAGTAGCGGAAGTCTTCATACACTCAGGTATTTAGCAATGAAAATAACATCTAGCTTTAAAATATTTGAGCAGTTTACTGATTAAATGAGACACAATCACAGACTGATGCTTCTTTTTCCTTTTCCAGAAGAGAGTTTGGAGGAGGCCGAGGTTTGTGCTAAACTAGAATGGCTTTCTGTCATTTAGCGTTAGCATGTTAGCATTGGCATACTGAAACCATGAAGAGTGTTCATAAAATTACACAATTCTGGTCCATCGTTCCACAACCTCATCCCCCCAAAACCCTTTTCTGGAAAAGGTGGCAGGAAAAGAGACGTGAATAAAAGAGAAGAAGAAGAAACAGCAGCAGACGGGAGAAAGACGCGGCCGCGCGTTCTAAATATAGCGTCGCATGCTCACGTTGCAACATCTATTCAATGAGAGGTAATTGAAAGCAGGAACACAGATTATAATTCAAACTTCAAAGTCAGGTCTCGGCTACGGGATGGACAGGTGGAGAGAGCGATGCAAGAAACACGGACGAGATGACACGTACAGTAAATTTCAAAAACCAAAAGATTTGGCATGTCAAAGGGGAGGACTTTGAATTGGACAGACAGAGCTGGAAACTGAAATCTCTGGCAGCTACAAACATGATACATCATGCTTGTTACAGATGGAATGAGGGATCGGGGAAAAAAAAAAAAAAACAAGGAACAAAACGATGAAGTGAGTAAGACGGAAACTCGGTTAGCTTCGGTCGTGTTTCCATGACATCCATGTTAATGATGCTCGATGGCGGTTCGGTCGCACGGACTGAGGGGCGATCACGATGAGTTACAGTCGATCGATTGATCGGTTAATCGAGGATTAATAGGATCGGCGGGTCACGCCGGGGGAGGGGGGAGGGGGGCGGGAGCAAGTCAACTGTTTAGTTGCTACGCTAGGATGGAGAAGCAAAACGGATGGTTCCATACCCATAAACTCAATCCCAAGATGCTCTGCCGGGGCAGAGGGTTGACAGTCGGAAGAAAACAAAAAGAAAGACCAGATTAAGAAAAGTGGCACCTTGTAGTGAACAGTGGAGCAACCCAAAATAGCCATTGACAGTGTTAATGACGGGACACCAGCACGTTAGCATGCACATTCAAACACGGCACAAGGACCAAACCAAACTACAACGACGGTGAGTCGGATTCAACTTGTCCTTAACTCGATCAAAACGGGCACCGAGCGTCGGCCGAGTGGCTCTTACGAAACAAGCTTCGGGTCGGGATGAGGTCATTTCCTGACGCAACCCAACAAAATGTCATAATAAGAGAAATGAAGGGGGCTAGCTGTTCCGCAGCGGAAACATGCATCATCAGCAGAGATTAGCTGTGCTTTCAGACCTCTGCATGCTAAAAATGCGAAGCCCTCAGCGCCCGAACACACCCATCGCATGAGCAGACAAGTTGAAGGGAGCCTATTTGCACAGTGGCGTTAGAACGGCGCCCAGTTCGAAAAATGACGGGGCGCCTGTATCGCGTGTCGCCACGGGGAGGCTTCACCAATCAGGTGCGTCCGGGCCGCTCTGACCCAGCTGCTCTTATGACAACATGCTCTCGCTAAGCCGGGCCCTTATGGCGGAGCAGCGGGAGCCATTCCACCCCTTCCCGCTGGCGTCTCCTGGGAATGGGAGGCGCCGCTCCGGGAGGTGGGTCTTCCACTCTGGAATGGACGCGCGCGCACGTGTGCGTGTGTGCACATGTGCTGGCTCTTTGAGATAAAGCGTGATTTATTCTTTTTGCTGGAAAATGAAATTGGGGCCATTACAGAGGTCTGAGCGTAATGTGGCCGGTCGTACGCGAGGTCACAGACGGGTCAGACGTTTGGGAACGAGCAATTACGACGTCCACCTGCGAGTTCCTCGCCGATACTCCCGTTAATCTCGTACATGTTGCTGGCGCAGCTCCGCGGCAGTAAATTAAACGTTTGCTCCGACAAATCGGGGGCGAGCGCGCCGCCTGTCGACTGGGAAATCAAAGCCCGGTTCAGGCGTCTGGACGAGAACTGGAAATGAGCGCCGTTCCTGATGCAGTCGCACAGCTGTGCGGGGTTAAGCAGGAAAAGTGGGTGAGCGCGGGGGGGGGAGAGCACGCCCACGCCCACACCCACGCACCGCCGCCAAAACCCCCGAGCACAGGGGGGGGTGGGGTGGGGGGGAGAGAGCGGGCTGCGTCTGTGCTATCAGTTCCAAGGAGGAGGCCGCCGCCGGCTTCAGATCGTCCTCGACCTTGCTAAGAATGAGCCGCATCCACGTGGGCGTGCACGGACATGCTGCGTGCTCAGTTACAGTGGAAGAAGCTGCAGGAGATTATTTGCCGTTAGCATCCTTCGTTTTTCGCGCTAAATCGGGGTCGTTAGCCTGAAGGTGGGCGCGCGGAACCGAGGCTGCAGGTTTTGGGTTCCACAGAAGCTCAAGTCATCCCGCGGCGCCCGATGGGGGGGGCGGGGGGGGGCGCCCGACTCTGCCTTCACGGCACCGTTTCGCCGCTGCTTCCGTCTCCGCTCGGTTCCCGGCGGCGTGAATGCTCCCGCGTCCGTGCAGTCAACCATTAACTGCTGGTCGGATGCCGCCACACTCTGGACAAACATTCCCTTATCGGCCTCACTGTTGAACCTTTCAATCGCTGCTCATGCCGATTAGTTGATATTAATCGTGCACGTCTGGCTTTTTCATCCATCAGCTCTAATCGGATCAAACGTGCTTTTGTTTGCGGCTGACTGAGTAAACATCATTAGTAACCAGCTTAAGGTGGGTTTTAGTCAATGTTTAGCCACCAGCGCTCACATGCAGCTAACTGTGCAAACTGACATTTAGGAAGAATTCCCACGTGCTCATCAAACACACGATCACATGGTCTCCGAGCGCACGTGCAGCACGCCGCTTCGGTTAAAGGGTGCACATGCCAGCCACCCTGAAGCGGCGCCACTAACCGGTCACTGATCGACAGATCATGCGCGCCACACACATGCACACGGGACAAGGACCCATTTGACGGAGTGTCAGAAGAGGGAATTGACATACGGTAGAAACTGGCCATAACGTAGGTTTGACAGCGATCACCAGTAAAGTCATTGGGACACCTGATGGGGAGAAAGAAAAGCCACAAAAAGAGAGGGAGGAGGTGGTGGAGGAGGGTGGAGGAGTGAGAAGGAGGTCATCGGGAGAGAGAGGGATCGAGGGTGGAGTGAAAAGGAGAGTGTGCATGAGGAAGAAGGAAGAGAGAGAGAGAGAGAGAGAGAGAGAGAGAGAGAAGGACATGGAATTAGACCAACAGAATAACTGCAGACAGTAGAAGCAGAGTGTTCCTATGATGACACCACGATGTGCACAGTGCGCGTCTGGTTGGGTGACGACCTGAGAAAAAGGAGGAGAAAGAGGAAGAGGAGCTGGGGAGGAGGAAGAGGGGCAGCAGGGCTCCACAGAGGGAATCCAGTGTCTCTGTTCTCTGCTGCTCGAAGCAAGGGGACATACTTTTGAAAGGATTGTGCATGTACAACCGCAGCGGCTGCGTCTGTAAGCATCGAGGGCCGAAGTATCCGCCTGGACATCTGGGAAGGAGCAGACAAGTGTTACACAAAACGAGTGAGACAAGACGTCATCGCCACCTTTACACATCCAGATAAAGTCATAGAAACCCACTGGTGGGGGGGGGTTCGCTAACATTGGTAGCTATAGCTAGCTTTAGCCAGGAAGCATGGAGCCGTGTTTCCTGTAAGAGGAGCAGTCCGGCTGTGTCCCCTTATCGCCACGGTGACGGAATCAAGCCAAGATTGTGGCTCGTCCCACTGAGATCAACTCTACCTTCACAGCTTTATGGTCACAATTCTGAGTTAAAGGCAATTATGGAAAGAATACCGGTCTAAAAAAAAGACGCTTGAGTAAAGTCGACAGAAACGGAACGTTAGAACTAATGTGTGAGGTTCTCTTCTGGAGATGACAGAAACATGGAAGAACATGGAACAAAAAGACTAAAAATAAAAGGAATCCATGGCTTTGGCTGTGATCAATAAATGCCTGAAATTGGGGTAGAACCTTTCCCTGCCCCCCCCCCCCCCCCCGCCCGGAGCCTGTGGGGAGCCTGGAAACTGTGTTCATAACCTGCAAATGTGACAGTTTTATAACCGTTCTCATCGGACAGTGAGTCATGAAGTAGTCGAATCAGGAGGAAATGAAACCCCCGAATTTATATTTCCACCTCGACGGGAATAAATGTGGAACTTTTCAGAACCGGAAAAAACTCTCTTTGGTTTTGCTTTGAAAAACAAGTCATTACCCGTCGTGTCTTTACGCTCCCGCAAATGAAGACAGAGTGGCGTGTCATCGCCATTAAGGATGTTGGGCCGAACCATTTTTCCTCATTAGAATCCCATTAGGATGAGCGGTTTGTCTTTTAAGGGCACCACATTCCACTCCCAGTCACAAGTCGAACGCTAATCCAACAAAGGTCATCGCTCCTGATTTACTGGTTCCACACAACGCCTCCCAGGAGCGCCATAACGGTCAGCGTTAAATTTCCCATCCTGAGCGATGGCGTTTAACTGGCGGACCGCGCCACCTACACCGAGGAAACTTGGCTGGACGCTGCCAGATAAACGCTCCTTAAATCATTTAGGAATCCGCCCGGCGCGCGGACGTCCCCCGCGCCGCCGCCGCCGTCGAGCGTCCGGCGGCACGTTGAGGGGAAGTCGCTGGAGCCACTCGCTCGAGGGGTCAATCTCAAAATTAGCGAGGCCACGCCTGCGAGGCCAGAGGGCCGCGGCGAGGCTAATCCCTGCTAGCATTCGCCGCGGCGTTAACCAACTTTTTCCTGGACTCGTGCCCCCCCCCAGGCCCCCCCCCCACCACCTCTGGTTTGTACACAGCATCGTGAATGGTCGTAACAGCCGCGTCCTCCCTGTTTCTTCTTCAGTGGTGGAAGGGCGGCAGAACACCCGGGAATAATGTCCGAATAATTCATTATTAACGTGTAATACAGGGCAAATATTATGTTATTATAGTCCGTAACACCACACAGTCCATGGTCTCAGCCTTTTCTACTGAAAACTGTACCGAAAAGTGTCATCTAACCACATCTCTTACTTTTACTCACTTGAAATGGTTCTCAACAGCAGTTTTTTTGAAAGTAAACACATTAATCGGACATGAGAAGGAACATTTAAGCATGTGGCATTTCTTCTGAAACAGCTGTTTACATCAGAGCGGAGGTTATAGTGATAAAAGCCTGTTTATAATGTCACAACTGACTAACGCACCTCCGCCGGGTTCAAAAACACGAGGAGGGAACCTGTTTATTTTATGTGATGACCCCACCTGATCACCATTCCAAGAAACGGTGGGTGAACACAAACCAACGCCAGAGCGCCGGAGTTAAATAAAAGCTTGTTTCTCTCATCGTGTCAACCTGTTTTGGCCCCGAAAAGGCTGAGACGCATGTTTCCCCCGGCGTGCTTTTACACACCGGTCTTGATCTTCTCTGCCAAGGACCTCAAATGTAAGCAAAGATTCTATTTACCTCACTGGGGGCCTCTAACAGGCCTAAATATTTACTCACTATACTAAACCAGTGACTCATGACATTTTGAAAAGGCTTTTAAGGTGCAGGCCTCCTGTACACCAAACATGACTTAAAAGGATGAGCGCTTCATTATTAGGGCTAAAATACACAACAGGTGGGCAGCTGGGCGGCCTGGCAGGGGGGGGGGGGGCAAACAGCTGGGAAGCAGAGGACAGGATGTTGAGGGACGTCACAACCAGAGGAACTGGAGCAGGAACTCACTTGCAGGAGAGTCGATCTATACCGTGTATGAAGTAACATTCGCCGCCGTTCACGCAGTAGGCCTTCTCTGTGTCGTTGCATTTCCTGGCGTGGCCTGAGCCTGTCGCTAGCGTCGTGGTCACTGAAAGGACACAAATCACAGACAAGCCACAATTAGCATCAATTCTGCTTCACTAATCGCGGGCAGTTTCCCCTCTGCCGGACCCTTCTTTGAGGTTCTACGGCGCCCCCTACAGCGCCCCTGCCTGGGACCAACAAGTAGAGCTATTAAGTAACGTATCGCCTACGGATGTCGCCAATGATACGTAATCCTGCGCTTTTATAGACTCTGGCTTCCGTTAGATCTCTTAGGCCCCATCCACGCATGTAATTGTGTCTCTACGCAGTGTTGAGATGATCTGAAGAAGCTCTACGGGCAGAGATAAATTTGCCTGACAGGGCGTAGGAGTTGTTTATGTGTTGACTCGGGTCCTTGGAACAGCCTGAAATGTCACGTCGCTGTGTTTAATCCCCGAGATGCGAGTCGCGGTAATGTGTTTGGGATAGACCCAGCGTACGACAACGGGATCGTCCGGAGGAAGGCGTGCGCTGAGAGGGGCGGAGCCGGCCTCGCACGTCGGATGTCGACGCGTGATTGCAACCATGTAGCTGCTGTCAGGCGCCATTAGCGCGTTGATTGAGTCTGACAGTCTGTTAGCAGGGATAGAAATTCCGCCTCGGAGGGCCGGCGCTCCAACCTCAGCGGTCATGTGATGCAGAATGGTCTGACATTCTGTTGCCCCAGGACTGGACTCACCTGGCTCTGTTCTCAGCCCCGCCTGGATTTCGCAACTCCCATTTGTTACGGCAGAGGTCGGTTTGACAGACGTGTCGGCCTTGCTCGGGAACACAATTAAGCTTTGGCTGCGCCGCCGCGGCTAATAGCTAAAACTGCAAAATGAGGCCGGTTGTTTGCCAGGAAACGTAATTTATTTCCACAATGGGATGTCAGCACTCTGCAGAAAAGCTACTGTGTTACTGTCCGATTTCAAACATTGTCCAGATATTTATCGAAATCTCCCCCCTCAATGCTGCTGTGGGCTTCCATTCAAGTGGTTCTCGAGGGAGACACAAAAGTATTACAAACATCCATCCAGGCATGAATCTGCAGCCACTTCAATCAGACTTGCGCCGTGATTGATAACTGTCCTATCTTTTTTGGCGAGTTCAAACAGTAATATATTCGGGGTTGAGACATAAGCTGTCACATTATTGTTCTGCTGAGGTTCCATAAAAGTGATTTAAAAGGCCTATCACTCCAACGCGCTCTGCTTCCAACGGTATGTGCTGGTTCAAATACGTCGGGATTTGGAAGGCCTCGCTCAAGTCTTGAAACCTATATTCTTTTTTACGTCTTTTCTTTTTTAAACGACCTTTTCCCCCCCAGTGCTGTTATCACCGGTACTTGACCAATATTGTGATCTCATCATGTGGCTAAAACTTGGAGGAACCCATATCAGCATGGCTCCGCCCCAAAGAGAGCAAGCAGTGATTAACCCTGCATGTGTAGCATACAGGCAAACATATGCTAACATGGATGATGAAACCTCGTGAATACAGGGTGGATCCCTGCTCGTCTAGTCATCACTTCCCAAAGAGCCCGAGGTTGTTCCACCGTTCCACCATTCTGGATGTGGCTGTAGGTTTAAAGACGGCGCCCCAGTGGTTCTACTGGTTTTGACCCAGTGGCTGACGGTTCAGGTGGTCCCGGTGAAACCGTGACCTCCAAATTTTTCCCCAAAACCATTTGCAGGTTCACCAGTTAATCGGGTCCACCTCGCCGACACGCCTGACCTCTCGCTCCGAGTGCTGCCGTGTTAAACCAGCTCATAAAAAGATCTGACAGAGCTGCCAGCGCCCGAAAACACTGTAAAAAAATGCTCAGAATAGAAACTTTCAACCATTTTCGGATCAGCTAAAAATCAAAACGGACGCGTACGATCGGATCAGAGGACCGGCTGGTGGGAGGCAAAGGGAACGTCCCGGAGCGATCAGCAGCCGCTGGCTCGCGGGCACTCCCACATCATCTCCCGTCCACCTGGCCTACATGTGGGTGGACTGTGGGTGGAAAACAGACGACCCGGAGAAGAACCCACACAAGACGCTGGAGAACATGTAAACTTCAAGGCTGATATGTGAACCCTGGACACGTTCCGCCGACCATGTTTATTTGCTTTGGTTGGTCAGAGATATTCGGTTTCACTGCTCTCGGTTCGGCCGGCATTCCAGCCTCTGAGGCTGTTGTCTTTGAGCCGGTCATCGCTCTCAATTAGCTCAACCAGACGGTGATCTCAGCCCACAGCACAGGTCACGGGGGTCACCGCCGTGGCAAATCTGCCCGACTGCATAAAAACTGGGTTCTGAAAAGATTCAGAAGCTCAACAAATACCCCAGATACATAAATTACTTGCTGGCCGATGCATGCGTTTGACTGATGTAAAGTTTAGCTCAGCTTTTTTGGCAGCGGATTAATCGGAGCCCTCTCCTTCACTGTAAAGGATGACTTCAGTCTGCGCTGCAATGACGACACCTCAGTCAAGGGCAGATATTTACAGCCCCGGATTTGATTTTGGAAACAGCAGCAGCTGCAGCGGCGGCTGCCCTGTTTGGCCTCGCCTCCCCAGCTGAACGCCGGCAGGGCCGGAGCCTGCACATCCGCCCTTCAGCGGACAAGCTTCATTTGCCTCGACGGTAAACGTCACCTGCCCGCTTCCGAACGCTTCGAGCGGGAGCGCAGCCGCATGTTTGGGAGCGTCCGTTGGAGTAAAAAGTCGGGACGTCTCCTTTTAAGGATCGCGCCGCATCAACGCAGTTGGCAGATGGAGCTAAAGACTTAGCGAAAAGTTAACAAATGCTTCTGATTTACAGGGAGATCAAGCTGCAGCTTCAGAGCACAGATTTCACGCTGCCCCCCCCCCAAAAAAAAAATCTTTCAGTTAACTCTAACTAGTTTCTGGGGACCTTAAAGATGGCACCGATCCCAGCGCTAATAATGCATTTGAGAGGCCTTGTTGGCCTGCAGTCCACTGCTGACATCCAATCTACAGCGTGACACTACGCAGAAAGTGTCCCAATTTTCCCCTCTCCTCCTCCGTTCCACAGCTGTCCAGCTGTTCCTCCCCCGAAGTGTCAGGGGGGGGAGGGGGGGAATTCTGGGATCAGCACACCATGTATAAACTTAGTAGTTGTCCGTATCCCGCGCTTAGAGGGACATTAGCGCGCAGCAAACAGCTCTGTGTAGCCAACAACGTCACGCAACACCACCATCCAAATATCGTGCAGCCCATCGGCGCCGATCGCAGTTTTCTCCGCCATCGACACGCCGCGTGCGTGCGTGCGTGCGTGCGTGCGTGTCACCTTAAGAGTCGACAAAAACCCCGCAGAGCTGTTGGAAAACCTCGATATGTGAGCTGCGTGTCCACAAACTGAGTATAACTTAAACTTTATGGGTCGAGCAACCATCCAAAATGATAAAGCGCCCCCCCCCCCCCCCCACACACACACACAACCCTCTTTTTCTGGAAAACCCATACAAGGAGCGCCGTGCGCGCCCCGTTATCCACATGAACCGGGAACAGTGTTTTCTTTCCGAGGTGAGGCGGTTCAGCCAAAACAGTGTTTACTTGCGCTCCGCTACATGTTTACCCCAGATTATAACTAACGACAAGGCCTTAAAATTTACTGGCCCGGGCGGAGGTTCTCACGCAGACAACGGGGGAGCGTCGTGTTCGGAGCAGAGCGGCGGGATGTGGACAAATAAGACGAAGGGAAAAAGAAGCAATATTTATAGATCTGCACTCGTAGATTTGCAACCGCTGGCGAGATTGATGGGGAACATTTCCGAGTGAAGGCCTCCAACAACAACATACCTTCAAGTATGACAGATGTTTCACTTTGACAAGAGCAGCCATTGTTCCTCAATTATTCTATGACACATACGGGAAAGACTGAAGACTCGAATCAGTTCAAACGCGTCCTATCAAGACCTGGCCTCCTTTCGGCGGATTGCACGGACTGGCCCGTGGATCCTTCCATACGTTCTTGTGGTTTGGGAGAGCGCGTACTCGTGCGAATCCTGCGTCGTCTGCATCCAATGAAAGGCGTGTCTTCATCTCTGACTCTTTTAATTAAAGGGAAATGAGCTGTTTTCTCTTTGGTGTTAAATAAGGTGAACGCAACAGCTTGGTCTTCGTCAGAATTAGCAGATCCGTCGTTTTTTGTTCTTTGTTCCCGCGAGGCCTAACCCCGGAGAGGATAAAACTGGCTGTTAAACCAGAGACCTCGGCCCGATCAGAGCCATCGGGATATTTCCTGCCCGTCTGGAATTACAGTGCATTTAATCAGGCAGAGCAGTTTTGAGCCCAACTTTGTCACACGTAAAACCTTTGCATGTAACCGAGAATCCATAAATATTGCAGCCTAATCCCCACCACGGGGACCAGAGTTCAGGTATATTCATCAAGGTCTGCGGCTGGCGGCCGGACAGGATTTCTCTTAACCCATAGATGTGAGCGGCCTCACTCCTCCACGGGGTTTATCTCCAGCACTTTAGCTAAGTCTGCTTGGGTTTTTCAAACCGGGCTCTCAGCTTCCCTCGGTTCCGTGGCCCAGGGGCTTAATCCGAGTTGACGAGAGGTTTCCTCTAAGTTAGCGAGCGCCACAGTGTTTAGCCATCAGCCCTTGCCACTGACTTTGATTAATCCTTCATGGCCCAAGGACTGAAAAGAAAAGCTGGGGGTGCAAGTGGGACCATCTGGAAACCTTCATAAACATGCCTGTCTTTCCACGCTCTCCAAAGGATTCTAGGAAAATCGTAAAAATGAAAAGAGAGGTCCCCGTTGCACAGTTCGCTCCTCTTGAGGCGCCCTCAGAAGGGTTTGCTGTGAGCGGCCCTGCCCCGCGCCTCCCAGCCACACGTTGGATCGCACGTTCAGATCCGTTTTTAATTGGCCCGTCAAAGGTGAGCGGTCCTGCGAACACACGTGTCTTTAATTACCGATAAATGTTGCTAACACGCAGCGGCCCGGCCTATGGTTTCCCACCGTTGACAAGACGGAGAAGGAGATTCAGCGCAGCGCGGGTCCGTCCCATCTGGACTCTGTTATGGCGTTGTGTTTGCACTCTTAAAAGTAATGTTACCAGGATTATATGCATAAATTGTGGAGTCTATTTGGGCTTGTCCATGAGGGAGAACGTTGTAGGGAATGAGTGCACGTGAGATTTACTGCGTCTCGGCTGTGAAGATGAGGCCAAAAACAACCGCGAGCTCTGTCCTCTTGGACCTAGCGAGCATGTAAATGCTAAATTAGGCCGCTTCACATACAGAACACATAGAATATTGAACTTTTTTCCCCCCCATTTTACTCAAAGATGCAGCATGAAAATGCCCCCGCGTGTGTCAACGGTCGGCATTCCATATCTTTTAATTACATTTGAAAACAGGCATTAAAAAAAATAAATTTGGCCGTAAAAATTGGCGGGAAAGCGATAAAGGTGTTAAGTCTACGGCCTTGAGCAGACACATAAAGAGGGGGGTGTCTGTAGACGTGCCCACCCAGACGTGCTTTTCCACAACCACAGTTTTATGTACCAGAGCAGAGAGGAGGAAAAAAGGGCACCCCCGCCCCCTCACCTCCCGACTCCTGGTCGGGAATGTCTGACACGTCTCCAGTTACAGCCGAGGCCAGGACCTTTTATCTCTGCGCGTTAGCCTATATCCATATCCCGCCAATTCCGACTTCACCTCGTGGATTAGGCGCTTCCGCACAAGTTTCCGTCCATTACGAAGCTGCGGGGAGCCGGGTTTTAACCCGATAATCCGGGAGGTGCAGCGGTTGCTAAGATGCTAACGTGTGGGAGCGACAGAATGTAAAACTGGGAATACATTTCGAGCGTGATGACGTGCGGAGGAGGCGCCGCGCGTAAACATTTGCTTTTATATTTGCAGGAGGTTTCGCCTCGTTGGTTCAATCCGAGCCGTCTTCGCATGCACAATGACAACATCTCCGTGTTTTGACACGAGCTCAAGTCCAGACAAATGTGACGGCGATGAAAGGAGGGGGGGGGATTTCTAAAGGTTGGTGAAAAAAATATCAAATTATGCAGAGGAGGGTGGAGAAATTTGGGGGGGGTTGACAGGATCTGGAGTTGGAAAATACCTCAGCCTGCCAAAGCCAACAGAAAACAAGCATGCAGGTTCCACGGAGAGAGCGCCGGCACGCCCAGCCGGTGGCAACATCTCGCATCCCAGCAGCTCAATGGGAGACGTCGGGTCAAACCCCCCAGGAGGAATTCATTTGATATTTACTGTTGGAGGCTAAAGGCCCATTGTGAAGGGGAGCGCACGTTAAGCACTCTCAAAAGAAACTGATCCACAATTCAAACAGCTTCAGCACGAAACAGGAATGTTTAGAAATGAACAAAATGGATCCTGCCAGGAACATTCATCTACCACCCACTCTCCGCGAGGCTGCCACCACCACAACCAGTGTGTCTTCTTTTATATTCTTGTCTCACATTACCATTTTTTCCCCTCACATAGCTGATGTGCCTGGTCTTGCCTGCCTCAATCATCTCAGCGCTGGAGTGAAATCAAAGAGCGGCCCAGCGTGTGCGCGCCGTTGCGCAACAGCTGCTCGTGTGCTGCGGAGGGGAGCGCAGGGCATTCGGGGGGGGGGGGGCGAGGGGGCGCGCCAGCGGCTGCTAGCCTGGCCGCTGGTGGGCACCAGAATGTGCGCAGCTGGCAGCACAGCGACAAATGGTGTTCCTCCTGTGGAGCGGCTCCAGACACGGCCGAGCCCCGCTCGGGTTCGGCGTGGCATCCCGAGGATGTCTGTCAACCCCCCCCCCCCCCCCCCCACCTGGAATTAAGGTTTACTTTAAATCAGAAATCATCTGACAAGCAGCAACCTGGAGTTTAACATGTCTCATCAACAAGTGAAGGAAAAGCCCCTAAATTCTTATCTGAAAAACTCTAAAATTAGCAATAGCCTCTCTGTCCTGGCTGGGATGGCCCCCTCCCAAAATGGCCCACTTTGGTTAGAGATGCGTCTGGCCTAATTAAAGCCAGCGGGAATCTTCCATTCTCAATCAGTTCTTGTATTCTAACGAGACAACAAAATGCTCTGCCCCCCCCCAAACGAGAACTTTGGTATTTGGGCTCAGCGTCCCTTCGTTTTCCGTTTTACTCTGCACTTCTGCTCCCCCCCCCCCCGCAAAGAGACGTCCACAAACAATAAACTTCATCTTAATTGCTGCCGACCGACTCTCCTTTCAATCTATGGCCGGGGGGGGGGGGGGGGTCCCTGGAAAGGTCACCAGATGTGATATAACACACATTACGGCTTTTAATGAGGGTTTAAAGTGGGAGGCTGTGACGTCGTGACGGTTTGGCTACAGTTCATCAGCAGGCGAGGACGCGGGGGGGTGGGGGGAGTGGGGGGGGGGGGGGGGGGGGGATACACACGTTTAGGCGGCATCTTCCCACAAAAATGACGCGAGCTGCAGGAACCAGGAACCTTCATCCTCAACAGCTGGTCTCTGTGAGGACGCTCGGCCTCTACAGATGTATATCCCATCTCCATATTTGGCCCTGGTGTTAGCAGCTACAGTAGTGGCCAGCTGCTCGCCCCCCCCCCCGGCCCCCCCGCCCCCCCGATACGCCAGCGAGCACACAATGCGGCCGAGTGTGCGTGCCAAGCGCTGTTCACACAACACCCACATTTGCCGGAAGTCTTCCCAAAGCGGGCTGGGCCGTGAGCTCACCCCCGGAGCTGACGCTAATCCGTTACCTGCCGCTCCGAAAAAGGACTCCCCAGGAAGTCTCGCTCACCCGTGATGTCACGGCGCCACGAATGCGGTCGCCAGAATCACCAACAAAAGAGAAAAGACGGACGGAGTAATGGGAGGTTTAGGGTGAGGGACAGCTGTGACAACCAAACTATAGCGCTCCGCCGCGGCGCTCTAGGCTGGAATGGTAAGTATACGTTTCCAACGGCGACGGTGGCGGGGGCTCTCATCCCTGAAGGGGGGCGATCCCTTTTGGTGTGAGCGAACAATAGTTCAATAGCCCTCAAATTAGCACATCCTGGACGCAAAGGAGGGTTTTAAAGACATTAGCGAAGGGATCCGGGACGTCGGAGTCAGGGGGGGTCGACCTCAGGCAAAGACCACCGGGACAGCTGGGAGGGGGCCTGAAAGGGAATCTTTTATTACGCCGTTAAATTGAAACCGCAGATAAGTCGGAGTCCCGGCCTGGAGAGGAGCTAACAAAGCCCCGCACACAGCGAAACCTGGTGTCACCTCCTGCTCACATCACTCAGCTCCTCCAGCGGAACAGCTGCTTCCTTCCACACACATAGCAATATGCTAGCTCATTCACGCCGAGGGCTTAACTGTCCCGCGCACACTGGATATCTGGCCGTCGAGAAAATGCTAGCTTTCTCTTTTCCGACGGAGGGTGCCCACTTATCGCCGCCGGGCGGCCGGATTACAGCGGCTCAGGGGAGTCAGGGGAAGATAATGGCCGCTCGGGAAATTGTTTCTTGCAGGTTTTATTAAATTTACGCGGATTTCTTTCTTTTTTTGGGGCTCAGTCATGATCCGACTCAACAGCTGCCTCTCCCCCGACACATTAGCACATACGTCAAAGCTAACGATTCAGCCGAGGAGTCGCTTCCTTATATCCGCGGATCCGACCCGCGCGCCGGCTTTGTCCCCGTGTGCGTGAGGCCGGACTCAAAAGGAAGGAAAAAAAAAAAAAAGTTTGCTTTAGCTTAGACGGTGCCGACGCTCCAAACAATCCGCTCGCACAAGACGCAGCCCAGCTGGGACGGACACACACCCGCCATGTTTTTAATCCACTGCTTCCTCCCACGCAGGACTTTATGTTACAGGAACCTTTGAATATATTATCCATCAGAAACGTAGCGTAAATACGGCTGCGCACCACATGTGCGCCTTTGTGTTGGAGTCACTGTGTCGTTTTATGCTCTGTCTGAAATAAAGTGTAAATGCTCATATCCACTGGATACGTTATAATCGTAGAGCCTAACGGATCTGCCACTTCCTCTCGGAGATAAAACACTTAACATGAAGCAGACGCGAGCCCACGGTGATGCGATAATAGTGCCAGAGGGGTTTGTAGGATTAGGGACGACGTGGAGCGGCACAAACAGCGCTAGGCTCAAGTGTGTGCGTCCCGCTAGCCGCGCTAACGCGCTAACAGCCCCGTTAGCGCAGCTGGGCCCCTTTAAAACTCACAAACTCACACTTTTACACACCCAAATATGCTGTCAGATATTTGGGTGGTGGTCAAATGTCCCTTTTTTCCCCCGTCGCGTGGTTTCTGACCTCAGAGCCGCTCCATTTGTGTCGCCGCCGTGAGTCCTCGTCAGTTTAAGAGACGAGAGACTGGACGCTAACGCGGCCGGGCCGAAGCTCGGCGGGGGGGGGGGGTCAAGGACAAAGTGTCCGTTAAAAGGCTGCATGTGTGTTTTACAGTCACATGGTCTGGACAAGGTCCAAGCCCCGCCCCCAGGCTCCCCCGGACGGGCGGCGTAACGTCACCGAGCGACGTGGCGGAAGGTGAAATCCTTCCTTTCATCATTCCGCTGACTCATCAATGACTCCCAAAGTTTTCCTAAACTCCGCGGACCGCGAATACTCACAGCCGTAAACAAAAACAAATGGCGGCGTGGGCGACGCGCCGGCCGACGTCAGCGCGGGGCCGGAAAAAACAGGGCCGACGGTAACGACCCGCAGATGTTCCGAGGCAAGAGGAGACGTCCAAGCAGCCGCTAACAGCCCAGATGGGATGTGACAGTGCGGATTCCCTGAATTTAAAACAGTCGGGGAATCGTGAGGATGGTTTTGACCTTTGACCTCCAGAGCTCTTTAGAGAAAAAAAACCCTCCTTAATTTATGTGGCTTTTATTTTCCCGTGCATGCATCGTATTAGGCGGTTCCTCCTGCGGTAACTCAAATCAGGCCCGACAGGGTGTTTTGAATACAATAGGCAGCGAAGACAAACGCGCTCCGATGTTTTGGGTCCAGAACCGCAGCCCAGAATAAATTCCGTGCGATGATGTGAAAACTGTGACCTGTGCTAAAAAGTCGTTCCTTTGTGTTGGTTTCTGCACCAGAATAAAGCAGCCGCAGCCCGGCCTGACCCGAGCCCGGAGCGTCCGTGGAGACCTCAGCGCTGAAGACGCCACGAGGAATGGAAGCATGACCTGGTCAACACGGCCTGACAGGCTGCCCCACATCTGCCCCCCGCTGGGCTGTAAGGAGCCCACGGCCGGGAGAGGTGGAGACCCCCGACCCCAGACGCTGCTGCTAATGCTGCTGCTAATGCTGCTGCTACTAATGATGCTGCTGCTGCTCTGTTGCTGCTGCTAATGCTGCTGCTAATGCTGCTGCTGCTGCTAATGCTGCTGCTACTAATGCTGCTGCTACTGCTGCTGCTGCTGCTCTGCTGCTGCTGCTACTAATGCAGCTGTTGCTGCTGCTGCTGCTGCTGCTCTGCTGCTGCTACTACTCTGCTCTGCTGCTGCTACTAATGCTGCTGCTGCTCTGCTGCTGCTGCTGCTCTGCTGCTGCTGCTACTAATGCTGCTGCTGCTCTGCTGCTGCTGCTGCTGCTACTAATGCTGCTCTGCTGCTGCTGACACACTCCTGCATGCAGATGCTGTACAGTCACACGTAGCCACGAGCCGCCTGCCTGAGTTTGTGTCCTCAGAACAAATGTTGTTTCCCTCCTGCAGTGACACAGAGGCGTAGGTGGAGCGAGGGAAGTTGTTGTTTACCCACTTCAAAGCAGCACTTACTGAAATGTTTTACTTGCAGAGGACAGACTCGAACACTTACTGGAAGAGAAAAAGCGTGTTTTTCCTCCTTTTTATGTCCGTGTTTATTTGTCTTATGGTCCCTCGAACATTTAACATGAGCTTTAAAACAAGGAAGTTGTGGCTTTCTGTTCCAACTCTGAGAGGTTCCTGAGTCATTAGCAGAGTCAACGTTAGCAGAGTCAACGTTACAGAGTCAACGTTACAGAGTCAACGTTACAGAGTCAACGTTACAGTCAACGTTAGCAGAGACAACGTTAGCAGAGTCAACGTTACAGAGTCAACGTTAGCAGAGTCAACGTTAGCAGAGTCAACGTTACAGAGTCAACGTTAGCAGAGTCAACGTTAGCAGAGTCAACGTTACAGAGTCAACGTTACAGTCAACGTTAGCAGAGACAACGTTAGCAGAGTCAACGTTACAGAGTCAACGTTACAGAGTCAACGTTAGCAGAGTCATTGTTAGCAGAGTCAACGTTACAGAGTCAACGTTAGCAGAGACAACGTTAGCAGAGTCCACGTTAGCAGAGTCCACGTTACAGAGTCAACGTTACAGAGTCAACGTTACAGTCAACGTTAGCAGAGACAACGTTAGCAGAGTCAACGTTACAGAGTCAACGTTACAGAGTCAACGTTAGCAGAGTCATTGTTAGCAGAGTCAACGTTACAGAGTCAACGTTACAGAGACAACGTTAGCAGAGACAACGTTAGCAGAGTCCACGTTACAGAGTCAACGTTACAGAGACAACGTTAGCAGAGACAACGTTAGCAGAGTTAACGTTAGCAGAGTCCACGTTACAGTCTTCAGCAGGCTTCGTGACCCCGACTGGGATATTAGGCCTGATTATGAGGTCGTACACGACTCGGAACTCGGCTTCAGTCATGGAAGCTGACTGATTGGCATCACATCCGCTCTGTAAACGTGTCGCAGCAAACACGTCGGTTTCTCGCGTTCGAATGCAAAATGTTCCGATCTTGGAGAATGTGCTCGGCTGCCCTGAAGGACACGGATGGAACAAATGGAGCTAAATGAAGCCAGGCTGCCCTGATGGAAGGAACCACCCAATCCCTCCGTCCATGTGTCGCCCTGTTTGTCCCCTGATGTTAGCGAAGGGATCAGAGACGGGGTTCCGCCCCAGAACGGAGAGCAGAACCACGCAAAGGTGAGCGGACATGTGTGCACGTGCGTGCGCCAGTGTGCATAGGTGTGTGTGTGTGGGCCCGTGCGTGCACGTGTGTTGCCGGTGGGCCCCAGCAGGACCGCTGAGGTTGGAACCATCACATGTTCAGCTGTGATTCCCATCAACACATTCCTGGACGCTCACACACTCTCTCAGCGGAGCCGTGCGCCCCCCCCCCCCCCACCCCCCCTCCCCCGAGGAGGTGACCTGCAGCCTGGAGGATGAAGGGAGGCCGTCATCTGGAGCCACGTGGAGCCCAGCGGCCGCTGGCGTGCGCTGGCGGGCGCCACCGCTCCACACCGGCCCCGTGGGAGGGGGGGGGGTGATATACTACCCTGTCCCAGAGAGGGCCAGCGGGTCCGACCACGCCAGACTGATTACGGGGTAGAGGTCAGACCAAATGGACAACAAATGGTCCCTGGCCTTTCACGCTGGGGTGGGGGGGCACTGCTGATGGGGGGGGGGGGGGGGGGGCTGCTGATGGAGGGGGGGGGCAGTCGTTGAACTCATATATAATGTTTCATCCTTGGAGCAACAAACAGTTCTGCGGAACTTCCGACCATCTGTGGGAAAATAATCATGCAGTACCTGCAGTCGCTCAGCTGACAGCGCGACCCCCCCTCCCCCCCCACCACACACACACACACACACACACACACACACACACACAGTCCCTGTGCAGGTCAAATCATTCGCTCTCATTGACAGCCTGCATGACTGGCATGAAGCCCGGGTGTGCTGTGTGTTTTATAATGCATGACGGGGGGGGGTTGAGATTAGACTCAGCCTTGAACACGTTAGTTATTTTACCCCCCCCCCCCCCCCATTCCTGCCCAAGGCAATCTGGACACTGTGGTCTACAAGGGTGTCACATTTTCCTTGCTGCACAAATATTGATGCTAAGGTTTGGCTGGTCTGAATAATGAGCGGCTCTTCCATGGGGGGGGGGGGGGGGGGGTCAATAATGCAGCGTGATATATTGTTTGGTTCATACAGCAGCAGGAAGCGGTTCTTCCATCCCTCACGCTCCCTCGCAGTGGATGACTGAACCAATCACTGTTCTTGTAGCACAACTTGTATTTAACAGCTCCTGGGGGGGGGGGGGGGGGTCTGTCAGGTGCCACTGAGTAATTGATGCTGTGCGTATTAATCTTGTGAACGAGGCGGGAACAAACAAAGGAATAAAGGAGGGAGCGTCACAGGCTGCACCCTCTCCGCTCCGGAGCTGCGGTGGCCTGCGTTCGCCATGCGGTGGAGCTGAGCGCCGGGTTTCCGCGCGTCCGCCTTCGCCAGAACATCCGGCAGACATGTGTGTGTGTGTGTGTGGGGGGGGGGGGGGGGAGGGAGAGGCGACCACGTGCTCCACGTTCCCTCACTTCCTCCATGCGCAGTGGTCGATTCTAATCACCGGATTTCCTCCTCTCGGCGCGTGGTCGTGCCACCACGCTCTGCTGCGGGATGATTCCCACTCCGGGATGATTCCCACTCAGGGATGATTCCCACTCCGGGATAATTCCCACTCAGGGAAGATTCCCACTCAGGGATGAGGCGCCGGAGCAACGCGGTGATCTCCCACCTTCCTCCTCTTTGTGCCGCCGTCTCTTCTGGCTGTAGCTAGTTTCTACGCTTGCCTGCTGCCCCTCGTTTCTTTTATTCATGCTTTCTTCTCTCACATCTACATGCCCCCCCCCCCCCCGCTCTGCTCACACTCCCTGGAAAGCACACACACACACACACACACACACACACACAGATACTGCAGCAGGCATCTCCCTCCGACACAACAGCCGGTTCTCCTCCGACCCCAGGAGCTCCCAAAGCAGGTTGAGCTCGTATCATCTCGGAAAACGATCCCATTCCTGGCGGCCGATTCCTTCCCCACCCCGGATTCGCCCCATCTCCCCTGAAGCATGACAGGCGAGCCCAGTCAGAGGTTTCACGATGGTGGCACCTGATGGGACGTACAGTGATTCCAGTGTTGGAGCATCCAGCAGAGATTCACAGACGTGTCGGTGCTGACGGGCGGGGGATCACGTGGGGGGGGTTGGGATGGTCCCAGGACACGGGAGCGTGGGCCAGAGCCGATGAAATATGCACAGAACATAGATTCCAACTGGAAGCGCCCATTAAAACTTAAACATGGTGGCCCATAAGTGAAGAGTGCTGCCATCTCTGCAGCCACGGCCCCTCTGTTGGGGGGGGGGGGGGGGCGTCATCTAGATATTATTGGATGCGTGTCTTTACAGGCGTTTGTGCCTGTTGTGTTCATGTCCGACACGTTCTGTCCAAGTTCTCCGCTTCTTTCTGAACGTAACAATAATTCCAGAGCTTTTTGCTCTACAGGCTGGAACAGGAAGACGTGGCGGAGGACAGCTGAGCGCCGCTGAGCGCCAGTTCTGGAGCGCGACGGGCCCGTTCTCCGTGGAGCGGGCTCCCTCGCCGCCCCCAGCCGGGCCTCTGTGGGACCTGCCTGCTGCCGAGGTCGGGGGAATCGGTGAGGCGGGAACAACCAGGCAGCAAGGCTGTTTCCAACCGCCGCCTGAACCCTCGTCAGCTGAAGGGATCGGGCCTTTCCACTCGCTAGAGGGGTTTGAACTTGATCTCCTTTAGGTATTTCTTCATTCCCCACACCAGAGAAAGCAGATATTTGCATTGTTTGTGTCGCCGTGGACGGATTTAAATGGACAGTTTTTGATAAAATGGAGCAAACTCCCAACTGGATTTCATCCTCCCAGACTTGGACGGTTTGATGTCACAAAGTGGGACGGATGCTAAACTCAAACGTCACTTTATGGCTCGTTCAGTCGTACCCAACCACCGTTTTCTGTCCTGCTCGGGTTCCAGCTCCGCGCGGCCCAGGCGGCGCCGATAGCATCAAGCTCGGGGAGATGGCGGGAAGGATATCTGAACGTCTTCTTCCCTTTCTTTTTGAAAACTGTCTCCATCCACTCAGACAACAAGCGGCCCACAGCCGCCACACACTCGCCCGCTCCGCTCGGAACCGACACAAACTCACCGCCCGAGCAAATGGGAGCAGCTGCTAGCAAAGCTCTTTCATCTGCTACAGTACTTGGCAAAAAAAAAAAGGCCTCAGTGACACACACACACACGCACACACACACACACACACATGCAAGTTTTGAGTGTTGTGGGGGGATCTTTCATATTGTTCCAAGCTGAAATGTGGATTTTACACTCTAATTTCCCGCCTTCCTGGCGTGCGGGCATCAAAGGCAGCGAGCGCCGGCGATCCACGTCAAATGGTGGATTCCTGTCGCGTTCACCTCCACATGGAGGGCGCCGTTCCGCCCGTTAACGGGCCCACAGTCGCTGGTGTGTACAGTAACAACAGAACCGCCCCCTCCCCGTCGCCATACTCACTGCTTTGGACGTGCACGGTGCCAGTGGAGTTGTCCTTTCCCAGCAGATTCTCCACCACACATGTGTAATTCCCAGAATCCTCCACTCTGGCTCTGTTGATCTGGACCCTGGAGTTTTTCCTGTGGGAGACAACACTCGCACAGCTGAGTCAGGGGATTGACGGCGAGAAGGAAACAGCAACGAGTGGAAAGAGCCAGGGAGACAACGGCGGCGGGGCAACCGGTCGCCGCTTCTCCAGGGTGACAAGTTCACCTAATCTGGGCCAGAAAACCGCCGACGCTAGCAAGAGTCCGCAGAATTGTGGGTGTTTTCGCACGCCGCTGCAACGGCGGCAAGGTCGAATACACAATTCATGGTCTCTGTGAAGCAAACGTTGACCAGGAAGTTGCAAATGTTGGAGTCTGCGGCGCTTTTAGGGCCGAATCACAGACTGTAGTGGGCTTTTATTTAATTTTAGAATGATAAAACTATACTAGCTTCCTGGAAATGTGCTTCAGCTGTATCTGCTGCTAACAGCAGCGTTGCGTTGACCTCCGCTCCTTTTCATCTCGCGCTGTCGTTAAGTTTACAAGACGCGGGCCATTTGTACTCACTGGCCGTTCTTTATTCGGACTTTTTTGCTTTTCTTCAGCTCGTTGCCGTCTTTGAACCACCTGTAGGTGGGGAGAGGGTTCCCCGTGGCCTCGCATTTCACCGTGAGCTTGCTGCCTTCGTCCACTCTTGTCGGAACCGTCATCTGTTTTAATTGTGGAGCCGCAGCTAAAAAAACAAAGAGAAGAGAGGGATGGAAAGAACAAATCATTTAGCACCAAATACTTGCTCACAGTGTTTCATGGTTAACTGGCTGTTTCAGGAGGACGGCGAGCGAGATTCTCCGTCATCAGAGGCATCACAAGCTTCACCTCAGACTAATAAACAGCACCTGAAACCGGACCTGAAGCAAAAGCCGGCAGCCGTGACCGTAGCCCCATTAGAGAAAAGCCACAGACGACAAACAACTGGAGAGACGAGTCGGTCGTGGTGGAATAATTATCCGATCCTGCTTCCATCATTGATTGAAACGTCTCTCACCAGCAGATGCCTCACCAGCAGAACCCTTTGTAGTCGGTAAAATTGGTGTTTACGGGAATAAAGGCTGTGAAAACGTCTCCCGGCGCCCTTTCTCCCGACAACGCGCCTAATTGAAAATATGTAAAAGTGCTCTTTGTCTAAACACGTGCACTGTATACATGCACACACGCCATACGTTCACACAAACACTCGGCAGCTGACAGCTGCACACATGTTTAGGAGAGGACTCATGGGGGGGGGGGGGGGGGGGGACGAGAGGGAAGGGGTGAGCAGGGGTCAAGCAGGGGCTGGCCAGGGTGCCCCCCACTCCCTCTCTGTGTAACATTTACAATTTCATGCATATTTGAAATCAAACGGGCCAACAAATTACAGCTGTTTGCCCTCGGGGGGGGGGCTGAAGGACGGACGGGCGGCGGAATGGAGGCGAACAAAGCGTGACAGGTAAGACGAGGTGTCGGGGCTTCCGGTAGACGCTGTAGCGGAGCGGCACCAGAAGTACCCCCCCACCCCCACCCCCCTCAGAGAGCCCGTCCTATTTTACTGACCTGGTAAAGATGACACCTCTGCACGGGGGAAAACCCCCAAAAAAAACAAAGTGACGCGGCACTTTTCTCTAGTCAATGTTCCCGGCTGGCGCCGGCGCTGTTGATGTGACACCATTAACGGACTTCAGCCGTTGCCATTATCATAATTATCTCCCAGAAAGGTCACAAGGTTCTGTTCCTCAAAGTCAAGCCGACAAGCGTTTACATAAGAGAGGCGCTTGTTCGGATTTGTAAGATGCAAATGTGCTGCCAAGCAGCAGCGACGCCGCCGCCGTCGCTCCCCGGTGGAAGCTGAAGGGGGCGCTAGCGAGCGAACAGGCCTGGCGGGTCACATGTGCTGGTCCAGCTCAACAGTAGCTGTCAGACCTCAACAACAAATCAGCCGTCGTGTAATTTAACGTCAAACTTGCGGAAATTTCACGGGTTGAACCGGAGACGTTTCCCACACTCCCCCGTTCGCTCCGGCTACTCGCTAGTACCGACAGAAACAACCCGAGAACGAAACAAAACACATTTTTCTCTTTCTCTTCTCTGCTGGTTTTTTTTTTTTTTTGCTCGGCTGCCAAGAAGTGTTGTTTACTGCAGATGTGCAGGCTGGAACAGGCGTTACGCTGCAGCCAAACGAAGGCATCTCTTCCCGAGCATGCTCAGTGATGCAAGGCTAGCGTCGGGTCACGCTGCCGACGCTAACGCGCTCGAGCCGCACCGACATCCGGGGGGGGTTTGGATTCGCCGCATCGCCCGCGGACGTCTGCCGCCCGCGAGGACTCGCCGGACTTCGAGCTTGTTTTTCTCTCCGTTTTTTATGTCCAGAGTCTGAAGAACGCGGTGACACGGCGGAGCTAAATGGTCTGGATATAACGGGGGTGCTCGGCGGAGGCCGGGGGTCACGGGTCAGGGCCCGGAGACGGAGCAATAAACAGACACGCTGTATATTGCTCTTTGCACCTACCGCGATTTCAGCAGATGGTTTTATTTATTGGCAGGTTGTTTGTGTTTAATTGTCTCGGCTTTAATGAGGCTAAGCCGAGGACGACGTCTGTGTATTTGTAATAATCAGTGATCTGTCCAAGCAAACAGAATTTATTGTCAGTCAGGTCATTACGACGGGGCCACATCACCTTCTCCAATCGCCAACCCTCAGTTTAACAGATTTTTGCCTTTTACTTGCCTGAATATATTACATCTACTCTGACTTTAGCAGTGATCGACCCATATTAACAAGTGGACCTGGACCGTTTTTACTCTACAATCATCATTCAGACTTCATATGTGCGTTTTATTAATTTGCTCCCTTAAATTTATGACTGATGTTGACTTGGAAACCTGGAATTTGGCAGGATAAAGCCAATATTCCGCAGCGTTGGGTAGTCCCTTACATGTGCTGGAATCAAAGATAATGAAATGTCACGTTAAAATTAGCTCGCAAACAGCACAGATCAATGGAAAAAGCAGCGAGTCAGCAGTTCAATAGAGGCTGTTTGTTGCTAAAATTACTCCGCGGCTGCCAAGACAGTGGCCTTTTATCTGTGGACGGCTTCCTGTTGGAAAATGTGAGCGATGATATTCGGGTCATTCGGAAAAAATCAAGTCAAAGATTCCACCACCAGACGCGCCTTTGTAGCGCGGCGCTTGCTAACCTTAACGAGCTATTCTGGGGGTGGAACTTTGTGTTTCGCCTCGCTCGGTCTAAGATTGAACCGTCCCGAGCGGATTTGGGACGACGTAGAGGCAGAAATGTGCTTCTCCCTTTGAGGTGTGACATCACAGACGCCAGAGACCACATGTTCTTCGTCAGCTGCTCTCTGTGATTTAACAGAAGTTGGTGACTCTATTGGAGGTGATGTTAAGTGAAGATCAGACGGCCCAGAGGCCCGTTCCTCTGACTTCAGCATCACGCCGGCTGATGGAGAAGGTACAGATATCTCCGCTTCGGTTAATCACACATGAGGAGCTGCCGATCTGACGGGCAGCTAGTTTCTACCGATGACTCGGCAATTTAAGCACACACAGAAGACGGTGAGCGCCGTATCAGCCAGATGCAACAGAAAAGGCCTAAAAGGACGTGGTTGTTGTGGCCACGCGCACCATCGGACCCTCAAGCTCCCAAATGCAGATGTTTGACATGTTACAGCCCAAAGATCAGCTCTTATCCCAGTTTTACCCAGTTTACATGAACAAACCGGCGTCTGCGCAATCAGCCAATGTTGACTTTGAGCCGGAACGTCCAGAAACCTAATTACCATCTTAATGACCATCTTAACTACCATCTTAACTACCATCTTAATTACCATCTTAACTACCATCTTGGTGTGATCTCCAGAAAACCCCCCCAAAAAGCTTCGGTATCAGCTAATCCAATGATTGGGGCTCGAATGAATCAGTTTTGAGGTTTCAGTGGACTTTTGTTGTTTTGTTTTGTTGTTTGTTGTTTAGCATAGAACAGAACTGTGAGGACGCTTTTATTTTCCCTTCACATCCATATAAAACTATCTAGAAATGTGCTTTTGCATCTGAGTGTTCTCCCTAATTAACAAAACAATAAGCAAAGCGCTCCTGGGAGACACACAGCGGCCTCGTTTCCCATTAGCCTGGTGAGAAAAGCATCCAGCGATGATGAAGCTTCGGCTCAACAACGGCCCGATTCTCTCTTTTTGAAGCGGCGGGGCAGCTGCAGACATGGACTATAAAAACCTAATCTGAGAATAGAAGCCTAACGGGCGTGTCAACAGCTCCAGCCTTGGGTAAGAGTTTGAAACCCCAGGACAGGAAGCGCTTCAAAAACAATGTGACTTGATGAATTAACAAAGCATCTGTCGTTATTATTGAGTTAACATTTCTGTTTTACTTCCAGGAGCTTAGGAGAGGAATTCGAGGCATGCCTTTGTGCTTCTCCCTCCTAGACAAAGTATCCCTGATTACTCCAGCGTTATGTCACCTCGCTGCGAGTTGTCAGAAGACAAATTGCGTGGTAAGACAAAGAAATGGGTTCTCCATGTGGGAAACCGCTCGCTCGTCTCTGTAATGCGACATCTGTTCATAGATATCATTTCAGCAGACTCCCAGCAGAACCAGCGCATGTTCCCCAAACGATACGTTCCTTATATGTGACTCAAAAACACCCAAAGAGCGAGAGTGTTGCAATCAGTGTTAGCTGGGGGGGGGGTTAGCTTCCACCACAGGATGAATGTGACTTAGCTCATTAATGTTGATTCTTTATTGCCTTTAAAGTGATTCCTGCTCGACCGCGGCCACTCAGAAGAACTTGTGTTTATGTCGAGCGTTTGGAGCGGCCCCAAAACCAGCTCCGAGACGCTGGAATGGCAGATTTCCAAAGCGTTACCCTCAACAAACACGTCTGGGGTTCGGTTTCGTCCTGACTGATTTGTTCCTTCCAAAGTCGTCCACCAAAACGGGAAATTTCATTTGAGCCGCTCTCTGGTGGAACCGACGATGACGATGATGAAGCAAACGTCATCGAACAACCTCCCTCCTCCAGCAGCACCGTGATTAACATGCTGGGGTGTGTGTGTGTGTGGGGGGGGCATCTCAGATTACCCACGGAGGTATCTGGGTATCATTCCCTCGGCCCACATCTGACAGCTGATGGAAACACTGAAATTAAACATCACAAACGAGGTGGAGCCGATCATGAAATGGGAAAAATCCAAATGAGCCGCCTCCTCCTTCACTTCCGGATGTGGCTTCAATAATAACAATGGTAATAACAATGGTAATAACAGCGGTAATAACAACGGTAAAAAGAGTCAACCGCCACCATTTGTTATGGCGGACGACCTCATGCGTTAGCGGCCTTCGTGGGGTCAAACGACGAGCCCGAGGCCACGCCCCCTTCGCTTTTGGCTAGGAGACTTTCGACCGCTCAAACAACGGCGTGAAGCGGGTTGAGAGCTCACTCGGCCGCGCACGGTCCGCTGGATGACAGCCTCCTGTAATTAACTAAGTGTGAACATCTCCGCTCGCCACCACATCTTGAAGCACTAAAACCACCAACATGTGAGGTTGAAACCGCAGCGGGTCGAGTCCACATCACACGGCGGCGGCGGCGGCGGCGGCGGCGGCGTCCCCAACTGAAAACTGATGAGCTTCCAATGGACGATGTCAGACAGCGTCAAATAATCTGGTGGGCCCGAAGGTTAAAGGAGCCTGGCGGGCGGCCTTTAGCGGCCTGTCTCACGCTGTTGTGACTTCTTCTGGGGAAAACTTCTACATTTTTTTAGGGAGTGCTTATTTGAATAAATCTAAAAAAAAGAGACGCAACTATAAAGCACTCGGACAGCCCAGCGCTCCGCCAAGGCTCCTAATCTCCCCCACATGTCAGTACCTCTGCTGAAGCCTGATCCCGGCTTTCTCTGTCATTTTGTGCCAAACATTCTGGGCATTATTTGTGGAATTACAAGCAAAAGAAATGTTGAAATTGGCCCGATCCGGCGAGAGCGAAGCATCCCAAATAAGTAAATAAATAAATAAATGCGGAAAGTCCTCGTTCCAGATGGCGACCTGGATCGCAACCAAAATGTAATCAATTGTTTCTTTCTGGTCGCTCCAAACCCGCCCATCATATTTTTTAAAACAACACTGGAACATAAATGAACTGAACAGCCTTGAGGTAAAGATCCATAATTTTCTAACGTTGTCACTTTACATTTACAGCTTTTTTTCCCTTATTTTTATCGGCTGCTAGTTGAGAGACAATCGGCTCTCGGTGGGAAGTAATGAAGAAAATCTAGATGCACGAACCCAAATGACCTCCCTTGAAGCCAGTTCACCTCCAAGACTCCACCAACACCCGACTTTAGGACCGGACCGGTGCAGAACTTCGGATCAGGAGGGACTCACTCGCTAATTGTTGGCAGGAGGAAACTTCCAGAGCCGAAGCTACGATGCTAAAAGCTAACCGAAGCTCCATTTATGACTGATTGCTTGCATTGAGCGGCGCTGGAGCGCGCCCGTTTATAGCTGCGTGCTGCTGGGCTGCAGCTTCTTCCTGCATCTGGTCGATGCTGGTGGAATTTTCCTTCCATGTTTTGGCCCCCGTCCGGCTCTCTTTGACGGGGGGGGGCCTTGCAAAGGTTCACATTTCACAGTTACTCCATCAACCTGGCCCACGAATAAAAGGACGTGGAAAGGAAATGCGCTGATCAATGGCTGCTGCCAGAGGTCACCGCGCATCCAGGCCGTGGCGTGCACATGGCGCTCGTCTTCGCCCCGGCTGACGTGACTGGAGCCGACGGGGATTTTCAGGATAACAACGAGCATTACTTAATAAAGTTGCCTTTTTTGCGTAACAGCTGATTTTCTGCGTAACAGCTGATTCACCTATTATGACATCGGTCTGAAGAGAGCAGCGTAACACAAACGTTACATGTCATCCGCTCAGAAACACGCGTTTCTCATAACGCCGCCTCGCGGAAGCCAAATGGGCCGCGGAAAATGGCTCAATCAATACCGCTGCAACCAAAGCGCATTTCTGTGTTAGCACTTCGCCAAAGTGGCAATTATGTTAAAAGTCTGGCCGTAAACATCATTTTATTTTTTTGTTGATGAATCAATTTAGGACATTGATTTGTTTATGCCGCTGCGTGATAAATAAGGTTAGTAAAACCAAAAGCGTGGAGCCTTAATACCTCTAATAGGCACACAAACGATCCCGGTTATGGAAAATAAGGTGTGGTAGCAGCACCTGGAACAAAAAGAAGGAGCCCGCTGTTGCTTTCCGTAAATAATATTACCATGACACACGCAAGTTTGGCCTCATGCGACGCTTCACAGGACATCATAACAAGAATTATCCTTAAGTATCGATACGGTTTTGACAACGGTAGCAACAGGCTTCTTTACGCTAACGACCCTTGGAAAATGACGTCTCACAGTCGGTTTCAACGACGGCGTTTTGTCCGCCTAAAGTTGGTGAAAAGTGACTGACGTCTGACTCTCACAGCCATGACAGAGCTCTCATGGGCTGGATTACATATAATTATATTTTGACACGCCTCATCCTAGCAAGTGCGTGTACATACATGAGTGGGGAAAAAAACCTACCCCATACAAACGTTTAACCGGTGCGATAGACTAAACAGTCCTGCAAACCGCGACCAGCTGCAGTGCAAATCTTCACCAGAAACCTGCAGATCCGAGCAGCTACGGTGCATTATTGCGAAACTAGCGCGCCTCAGGACAGATAGACAGGTGGCGGAATGGTTGGCAAGCAACAGTGGCTATCAATCAAACATCACCAATGATGAAATTGGACTTTAATTGGGACGATAAACAGATTCTTCCTCGGCTAATGTGTCTCCTGTCGCTACCGCTGCTGCTGTTGTAGCACCATTTATCAGCCTTTTATCCGTAAACACGCTACAGAAAGGTTGCTAGCATAGCTGCTAGAACATCCAAAGCCTGGAATAAAGAAAAGCAGGACGCTCTTTAGACAGCGTGCGCTGAAAGGTGCATGATGGGAGATGTTTGCTCTGACTAGCTGAATCACTTTTCACTACTCTGCGAAGCGGCATCCATGTAAAACAGGAGAAGTTTGTGCTCCCGACCCATTTCAGTGTTTCAAACGTCACTCTCGTGAGAGGATTTGACTAGTTAAAACACCTTTCTCTATCTAAACACCAGCACTACAAAGGTAAACAGAAAGGTGGATTAAGCTCCCAATGCTGGATGACCTGTTTTTGGAGCCTTAGGTCCCAAAAACAGGCCTGATAATGCGCATTAATGCAAACGCCACTGAGTGTTGCTCCATTTTAACACAGTTTGGAAATAGGCTACCCTATTTACTCATTCAGGCTGATCGAAACTAGCAGTTTCATTAAGTAAGAGAAGAAGAAAATGATTTGAGGTCAGATCGTGTGAGTATTGTGAGTATCGGTGGAAAACAGCAGCTGAACGAGCGGCGAGTTTAAGTGAGCGTTGACAGAAACCAGCGATTCACAGCCACAGTTTCACTTGGATTCCAGTCGTTTTGTGAAAAGCAGAGAGAATAAACTAGAGTAAACCTATCACACCCAGTTCCTCTGTGTGTGTGTGTGTGTGTGTGTGTGTGTGTGTGAGTGTGTGTGCAAGCGTGCGCGTGTGCGAGACAGCTGCAAGCTTTCATTAACAAAGATGCCAAGAAGAAGCGGGAGAGATTCCAGCGAACAGCAACGTTTCAGGAACTTGACTCAAAGCGGACAAAAGCAACCGTAGACGATTGAAACGTTGAGTCAAGTCGTCGCACAAAGGTTCGAAAAGCAGCAGAAAAAGGCGCCGTGCGCTACAACGTGCGCTCCAGCTCCGAAACTATGACATAAGGGAGTAGAAGGACCCTTATGAGATGCTCCACGTGATACAGTATCTGATCCCAGCAGGCGTGACACGCAGGTACAACGGGAGGATCTGGTCCACAAAGTGTCCCTGGAACGGGGGTTGGGCTCCCCCACGACCCGAGGTCAGCCCAGTGACATGCTGCGGCTTGTCGGGGTCCTTCACCGAGCGTGTTTATGGCTGGGAGAGACAGGCAGCTCCCGCGTGCGCTCTTCCAATGTCAAAGCGGCTTCCAGCAAAAAGTAGACTTTCTATGTGGGATGACTCACCGCATGCTGAGAATTAAGCAAAAAGCTCTGTGGAACTATTGAATTATTCACCCTGTCAAAACGTGTCTAATGAAACACGGCGGGGCCGTTCCAAGTTGCAGAACAAAGCCTTTCAAACCCGATGAATGAGCCAACATGTTTCTCTTCCAACCTGCCTTTGACAAAAATGCTGGTGTTACAGGAAAGCTCCTAATGCCACTGTACTTTGTCTCGGCCCGAGCGGAGCCTGGTGGAAGTTTCAGCTGATTGTTCTGTTTCCGCGCACGAGTCCTCCACATCCCTGAAGCCTACACACGCCATATGCATCAGGAGACCTGTGACAATCGGGCGGCAAGCTTTAACAAGTCGGTAGGTGGGGGGGGGGGGTCTCGCTGTCATGTTGGTACTCTGACATGAGCCCAATGTCACACAAACAGGACGGGACGGGACGGGACGGGACGGGACGCGAGGACGAGCTGTTACACACAATCCAACATGAATGTCTCTTTACCTGCAGACGGATCAGCCTCTTTCTCCTTTTGTCCTTTCTTATTCCCCTTCTTTCTCCCTTTCTTATCTTTCTTCTTGCTCTCCGTCATGCTGTCACAAGAAAGTAAATCCTCTCAGGACAAGACTGGAGAAAAATAACAATAGTAGTAAAATCCCAGGTAGTCCGATTGGGAGCGTGTGACAAGTGGACACCAGCAGACTCTGAGCCTGTGAGAGCGACTCTCCTCCTATATAGACTCGTTCTAATCAAGTACAGCACGGAACCACCTACTCACAGCAGGGCAGAGAGAGAGAGAGAGAGAGAGAGAGAGAGAGGGAGGGAGGGAGGGAGGGAGGAAAAATAGGGAGAGAAAGGTAGAGAAGCAGTGCTCAGGGAAACTAAGGGGTAAAGTGAGAGAATACGAGAGAGAGAGAGCGAGGGAGGGAGGGAGGGAGGGAGCAGAGAAGGCATTTCCCATTGCTTTAAGGCAATCAACTGTTCCCTTGCAGGATCTATCAGATAAGCAGAGGCTCTTCCAGGCCTCCCAGCCACCAGAGCGCCACAGACCGTGGCGGGCTGGCTCCTGCACCGCGCTCTCAGCTTCCTCCCGGAGCATCTCCCCCTTTTGTAAAGAGCCCTAGAGGCAGCGCGAGATGTCCCCCCCGGCACCGGCGCTGACCCCGCCCGAGTCATCTGGAGACCTGCTTTTGCCAGGCTGATGTCGGGGGTGTGTGTGTGTGTGTGTGTGTGTGTTGAGGGGGGGGGGGGGGGGGGGGGGGGGGGACCCCGACATCTGGTTCAGATTTGGCAAGCGTGGATTTGCCGGATGACTGTAAGAGAGAGCAACGTGTGAGGTGCCGAACGTCAGGCTGCAATCTGTGACGGACTGCCTCTCAAAAAAATGACACCAAATCCTCCGTGGCTCCACTTCCTGTTCCCCTTTCTCACTTCTCTTGTCTGTCAGTTCCCAGCGCTGCGGGCAAGTTGCAGCTAGTCTGCGGGTGTAGCTCTCTCCCTCGCTGTCACTGTTAGCCAGGTGTCATCCGCGGTTAGCATTTGAACTGTTGGACACAAACAATGGCCTGCAAATGCCTCAAGGCCTTTTGTTTTGCTTATTTTTTAAATTAATATTCTGAATCAAGTGATAAAGACGGCGTGGAGCCCAAAACCGTGAGGTAGAACAAGGTTAAAAGGAGCCGACAGAAACCCGAGAGCGGCCTGGATCACGACACGCGGCTAATGTTTTCATTTAAGTGATGATTACATTATCTTCTTCTGGAAGATCACAGCCGGGTCCTCTAATTCCGTGCTGGCGGAACTCCGGCGCCCCAGTTAAACGTTATTTAAAAAACATGTTGAAATAACAAGAGTGACTCTCAATGAAACTTGTGTGTCACAGAAACAGAAAAAAGAAAAAGGGCCAACAGAACTGGCGCTGAGTCACCGGCGGGGCCCTCCCGGGGTTTGCCTCCGTCCAACCCTCAAAGGATCCTTGACGTAAGGTGGGAGGAGGCAGCGGCGGGTAGGGAACAGCAATAATGGGCCGGTGCTCTCGGTAGCACGGGGCCATCTTTTAGTAAGAACGGGTCACGTCCGGGCCGGGCTCTGACTCCCCGATTGGGGCTGAGGTAGCGCTGTCCCCCACTCTCTGCTCACCTCTCCCCTCTCCCCACCGATGACCTGACCTGTCAGCAGGTTGCTGGTAGACTGGCAGCGGCGATGGCGCGTCAGAGGGCCGCCCTCGCCGCCCCGCCGCCTCTTTCTCCCCCGCACCCAAACTTATCACTCATTTCCTTCTCTGCAATCCGACAAGACGGGACCTGTCTCCAAGCCTGTGGGTGGGCACGAGGTGCGTGTCAGAAAGAACTTATGACCTTGGGACCGAAGAAATGCGAGTTTCGAGGTGGGCTGGTCCCGCCGAGAGTTCCTAATAAACTAGGCAAGAGACCAAACAGGTGAGGGAGCGGATAACAGCAGCGAGGTCGTGCGGTATCATGTTAGGCTGCTGTTGTCCAGGGCAACTTCCAGGAGTTCTGGGATTACTGTCAGGCAACGCTTAATGAGTACAAACGGCTTTGGAAACGTTCAATCTCACGGCGTTTTAAGCACGAGCCATCACAGCGCAGCGTGTTTCCCACCTTCTCCGTTTTCAGCCGAGCACAGAAGAACCTTCAAGTTTCCTGTCAAACAGCCACAACTCAAGTGCCGGTCCGCTTTTATCTCAAAGGGGAATATCTGGAATACTCGCTGAAAGCAGGCAGGGAATTGTTAGGCAATGTGTCGAGGCATAAAACCCTGATAGGGTATTATTTCAGTAACCGGTCCTTTGTAAGGCAACACTGAAAGGTTCTCCTGGGACTATACTGATGATGGGTTGTAGAAACTTCAGTCTGAGAACAACGGGAGTTATTGTGGTCGCTGTGGAATCTCGACACGGATGTGGAGCGTTGCCGTCGCTACCACAACCGCGTCCTGGTGGTGGGGTTAGTGTGAGAGGTACCCAAACAGCCCTCGGCCTGTTCCGTGGCCTGTCAGCAAGGTCGGGGTGTTGTGGATGGGCTCAGAACAATGGGACCCTGACGCTATCTCTCTCTTTCACACCCAGACCCAGAACGAACACCTAAGTCTCTTCCTTTTTCTCTCCCTCTCTTTCTTTTGTCTACGCGAACGTGCTGTTTTTCGACAGCCGACTTGGATCCGGAGGGTCTGGAGGAAGGGGCACGCTGGGCCAGTGCGGGGGGGAGGGCGACTTGAACGTATCAGAAAAAAAAAAAAAAGGGGGTTGTGACATGGATACTTTGTACGCTCTTCTCATAAATGTTTCTCAGGCCCCATCTCTGCCTGCCTCCTAATCCCTCCGTGCTGCCCCCAGAAAATAGAAGACAGCTTTCCAGCGCGGCGGTGCCGACTAGCTCCCTCTTAACTACGGCATACCTGCACATCATCACGCGGAGAGCGCTCAACAGCCCGCCTGCCTTTTACCAGACAGCAGAATTAATCTTTCTGGACATAATGGCTTTAAGCAGTCGTTAGCTTGTAGTGTTTACATCTGTCTGCTCTTTTTCTTTCTCAACAACAAAGTATATAAACATGTGGGGCCCTTAAACGTGTACGTGTCTGTACGAGGGCAAGTCAGGGGTCACCACCTCCCGAGGAAAGAAATAAAAGTGGAAAACTAAAAGTATAGGTGGGGGAAGGGGTCGTGGAAGTAGCAAAGCAGAACATCGCCCCACCTACCGGCCGTCTTATCAGCAGCGCCACGATTGCGCCGAGGTTTTGGACCGTTTGTAGCCGTTTCACAGTCGCAATTAAACTGCTATTTAGAAAAACAGGGATCCAGACACGGGATGAAAGAAAGGTTGACGCACGGAAACCGCTGGAAGGAATTTGCTTGCGTGGCCGACCCTGTTTGGGTCGACCCTGTTTGGGCCGACCCTGTTTGGGTCGGCCATCCAGACCCTGTTGCCTTTCAGGTCCTCCTGCGCTGGAGGGTTTGACCACTTCCTCTCTCACTGCTGAAATAACTGCGTTAAACGGTGCAATCCGACATCGGCCATTCCTGGAAGGACTGCTGGGACGGGTCCGACGGGACGCATCGTCCGCACGAACGCAACAAAACGGCGACTCGTTTACAGTCGAGGGGGTGAAAAATCAGATGGGGCATCTGCAGCGAGAGGAAGAGCAGCGAAGAATTCAAGAGTTAAAACGAGGAAGTGATCCTGAGCGGATTAGGCTCTTTGACGTTTCCGCAGCGCGTAGCGGTCACCATGGCAACGGCAGTCTTAAGGGTAGCAACTGGAGTACGTGCGAGCGAACGTGTGGAAGGGCGGAGTGAGGATCAGAGATTGAGAGAGAGAGAGGAAAACAAGGAAGGATGCCAGCGAGCAAAGTGGGCAAAAGTGAGGAGAGAAGAGGTGGATGTGTGAGAGGGGGGGGAGTCCAGGGTAGAGAGAGTGTCTCCACGAGGGACATGTCCATGAGCAAGCCTCAGCCAAGCCTGCTGGGAGACACTGCAGCAGCATCTTAGAGGGGAAGAGCTGACAAACATCAGCACTGAGCATGCTCCGCTCTCAAGGCCACAGATTCCTGCTTCCTTTTCTCTCTTTCTTCATTTCATCCCTTCGGTTCTCCATCTGTCCCCGCCAGCCCGGCGCTCAGCCGCCCTCCACGCCTGTCCCTTTACCGGACGCCCTGGCCACGGGCCGGCGGCCGCGCCCCAGAAATGATTGACCCGACGTTAAGGAGCGTTCACGGCCGCGCTGACTCACGCTGGGATGAGCTTGATTAGGGCCCAGAGGAGCAAGAGATGAGCATAGCAACTACTCAACCAATGGGGTATCATACTGCAATATCAGGCCAGGGCAACAGCAGCCTGTTCCACACACACACACACACACACACACACACATACACACACTCAGACACGATCTTCCTGAACTGGGGCGCTGCCATATCTGCGATGCAAACAACCGGCACACATTTGCATTCATACCTGCGATTATGTTGAGCTTGATTTATTAATATCTTTATTTTTGGCATCCTTTGTTCCTCTCTGCAGACAGGCAGGCAGCCAGACAGACAGGCACGCCCACGGCAGGACGCAACTGTATACACTTGCAGCTCCGCGAGCGCAAATCGACACCTCTTTTTGCCATCAGTGGTGCTCGGGTGCGACAGAATGAGAGACGAGCCGGCGCTGTGCGGCCTGCGCGTGAGGATGCAGGAGGGGTGGGGGGGGTCAAATAAACACGAAAAGCCCCTAACGTGGCAAAAAATACCTTGCCGATGATGTCAGTGATGAAAAGCGTGCATGAAAGCTGCATCTCCGTCTCCGTACCTCAGGCTGCTGACAGCAAACAGCCTCTAAGTTGGACAATAATAGATGAGTGGGGTGATGCTAGCATAGCTAGAATACTTGTAATGACAGATGCTGTCTGAGCATGACTTTGATGATCCTCTTAAACAAAAAAGACGTCTATCTTCTTAAGGCTGCCTGATTGAATCTCTCTCTCTCTCTTTCCATACGCTTCCTCTTTTTAAGCACATTTATTTTCTCTGTCTGTCTCTCTGCCTGTCTCCCTCCTGCCCGTCTAAAGGAGAGATAAAGAGGTTTGTGTGGCTGCGAGCAGATTGACTTGAAGATAGAGGCTGGAAGCAGCTCTCTTCCACCTCCTCATTCTCTCTCTCTCTCTCTCTCTCTCTCTCAAATGAATAGACAAACAGTCTCCCACATGCTCTCACAGTTTATCAAACACACACCCACATAGGGCCAGGTCTTCATGCAAACACATATGTGTGTTCTCACCACTGAGAACAACACATCCTCGCTCTAAGTGTCCTCAGGCCGACAAAGTATACACTGTCACACTCAAACGCAAACATACCCCCACAAACACGCACGCAAGCGTCCAAACACACAGGTGCATCCCCGTGTAAATACGAGGCGAGCGTGGTTCTGGGATGCCTCCAACGTGGACCTGTTTTTCCACTCATGCGCGCCTAATCCAAACTAATTCTGCGGGAGAGCTTAACCTACTTCGTTTTGGGTTTTTTTTTTTGAAGACGCAAGATCTGAAACGCAGCACAGCACCTGGCCTGGATGTTGTTGTTGTTGTTGTTGTTGTTTACCTAGCAAGTGCCGATGTCTGCCGCTGTAACACGGCCCCCAACACGGGGGCGATCGGGACCGGATCCCCGACCTTCGCTGGTCAGTGAAAGTGAATCTGCCGCCTGACTTTTCCCTGCTGTAAACTGCCGACGTACATCCACACAGGGGAAAACATGGGACAGGGGCCGCTCTTATCAGCACGAAGCTCTCCTTGAAAAACAAGCGCGCATCCGCTCTCTGCTCCGCATTCTTCACATCAAATCAAATTCCTCCTGCGGCCTGCGCCGGTGGTTTATCTCCACAGTGTGTTTTCAGAGCCGCACAAACATGTCACGATGAGGACAGCGCGATGGCTCTCGCACGCGGAGCCAAATCAGCTCCTGCGGTCGAATCATTTGCATTTCTGATCTGGCCTGTCACGGCTGAGTCCGGCCTTATCGAGACGCCGTCTTATCTCATTGTTTGTGTTGCGCCAACGTCGGCTTTTCCTGGAAAACAGGCGACTACGCATGTGTGAGCGTATCAAGGGAGGCTCTAATTGGGGGATGCTCGATAAGTGGAGGTGCCGGTTGGCCCCACACAGCGCCATGGCGATCAGACGCGGCTGCCATCCCAGCGGGTCGCCTCAGGGTGACAACAGGCCTGTAAACCCCCCTCGACCCCTCTAGGGGCAGTTAAATCCACCAGTAAAGAGACCAGTGACAACGCCAGTGTAAGAAGGAGGTCAATGCGAGCTGAGGCTGTAACAGAGCTGATACGCACGCCGCCACCAGTATGAGCAGCTTAGTGATGGTGGCAGCAGCACTGCAGCTTTGGTGTAAACTCTAATAGCTGAGCTGTAGCCAACAGAGTATTAATTGTTGCTCAAAAAGCCATAATGTAACTCTAAACCGGATAACGGTGAAGTGGCGAGACAGTTGGTCAGAGGAAACCCCGGGCGCAGCGATAAAATGGCATCCGAAACAGACACGTGTTGCCGTACGTTGCATTATTTTTCACGCCGCATTTTTGCTGTCTGAGGACAGCGCCCCCCCCACCCCCCACAGCTTCCCTGGCCCGTGGCCATTGGCAGTATGATAACTACTTGCAAAGCTAATGTCATGGAGACAACAGGGGAATGAAAAGAAACATGCCTAGACAATGCGTAGCAAAAGTACACATCCCAACAGATGTGATGGCGAGCAGGCGGAAACGGGGCTGCAGAGCGCGGCGGCGGGGGCTTTCTGTAACGCTGATCTGACTGGCTGTTGCTGCAGACCTCTGCCAGGAATGCTGCTCTCATCTGGGGTGAAAACACCCCCAGAGTTGAGGGGTATCCATATCACAGGGGAGATATATTCCTCTTTTGTCCACATTAGCTGCAGCGAGAGGATGGCTAGCGTGTCGGTCGGTGGGCCAGCTGGGACACATCTCAGTTCACCCATGCACTTGTACACACACACACACACACATGCAGACACACACACCGGCTGAAGGTTTCTTTACGCCGCTCGCTATCTTTCAACAACAAGCTGAGCAGGGACCAGACGGAAAGAGGTCCTATTTGTGCAGGAAGATAAATACACTTCTGCACCCAGTTCTGTCCCCTCCAGATTAGAGCAGCACAATAATGAGCAGGAGCTCTGGTGGAAGGTCACGAGCAAGCTATGCTAAAGGATAGAGTAACAGCCCACTAACAAAACACACGCCCCCGCGCACATACGTGCAGGAGGTAATCACAGAGGGACACGCATGCTTTTATCTCCACATACAGGGAACCGGCATTTAATAGTTGTTATTAACGGCAACGTTCCGTTTTACTGGGCTGTGAACACGTCTGGCATTTTTTATTATTATTATTATTTAAAGCAAATTGCCTGGAAAACTATAACAGGGATTTGTGCTGTGAACAGGTTTGATTTTCTTACACCTATCGGTGTGTGTGTGCGTGCGTGTGTGTGTGTGGCTCAGGTATGAGCGTGAGGCTGTATTTAACTTTGATTTCTAATGTGGTGACAGATTCCGGATTAAATCCGCTTGTCCACAGATTGAAGGATGAGATAATCAACATTTGGTTTTAATCCAGATCAGTTTGAAACGGGGATGAACGGAACAAGGGCGCCAGAGGCGTGGAGTCGTTTCTGTTTCGGGATTGTTTACGGTTGCAGCAACTTGAATCATTCCCAACTGGACGTCAGACGCTCCTAAAAACGGACGTGCGGCCCACGCCGACATCAGAGCGGCCCGCAGTAAAATGACGTTAAAGTGTCTAAATATTGTCGTGCAACATAAATCCTCAGGAATGAGTGTGGCGAGGTGTTTACAAGCTGCTCTTGTGTGAGTCAGCAGCGCTCATCTGCTCCTCCTTTCACGCTACGTGCGCGACGGACGATTGGGCAACGCACGCCGTCTCCTGCTCCGAACGCACGCCGTCTCCTGCTCCTCTCCCCGGGGGGGTCGGGGACCCGGCTCCTCTCCAGAGGAAGCCTGTTGGGCTGCTTCCAAATGCCGCTAAGAAGCCATTCCATTCTGTTTAAAGTCTTTTCATGTTAAGACACACATCAATCCACACCTACAACATACCTGAGGAAACAAACCCTGTCTCAGGATACGGAGTGTGTGTGTGGAGCGAACATGGCTGGACACGTCTCTTAAACACACCGGGAGGGAGGCGCCCAGCGGGAGTGCCGGCAGCCCCTCTTTTCAACACTTGAGCACGCTGCACACAAACACAGTTGCCCTTCCCATGCTCCTTTTGTTCTGCGGCGTTCTGTTGGAGTTCCTGTCATGGACACTGTCAGCCTGGCCTGGACATGTGGGCCGCGGCGGCGTCCCAGCCGCGGCTCCCCGGCAGCGCCACACGCAGGACATGCGAGTGAATTATAGAAAGTGAACTGAACAGAAATTCAGACGGTTACTGAAGACTAACACACCCAAGCACTGGCAAACGTCTCGGCAGCTGGAGTCGTCCCCCCCCCCCGTCCCCCCGCTCTCTTTATCCATCTGTAGGTATCGCCGACCCCGTAGCTGTACGCTGACCTGCTGACCTCTGACCCCACTGACCCCCTCTAGTCTTGATTGCTCAGTGTGTCTCTTCTCTTCTCTATCTGCCCCCCTTCTCCTCCTTCTGTGGTCCTGCTCAAGGTTTCTTCCTGTTGAAGGGCAGATCCCCCCCCCCCCCCAGGTTTGTGGAAAGCGCCGACAAGCGACTTGGACTTTGCACCAGACGCTTTCTAAGTGAAAGAGAGAGCGCGAGTCAATGGGAAGCGCTGACCACGCGGCTGTTGTGATCGGCTCGACTTCCTGCTGGAAACATCCTGCAACATTCCCGGATCTGCAGAGGCTGCGGCGGGGTCGCCGCGGAGCCGAGGCCTCAAACCGACAGCGAGTAGGTGCCACGGAGACGGCGCACGGTGAGAGATCACCTTCCGCCCCGTCCTTCACTGTCAGCCGGCTTCCTGTGAACAAAGCCAGCGACGGACGGACGGAAACGCCGCAACAAATCAGCGCCGCATATTCCGCAGCGTTCCGAGCTGCAAGGCCGCGCGGCTGGATGGCGCCTGCCTGCTGTTTGGAAACCCGGGTAACTAATTAGAGCTAATTTGTGCTGCAAACCTGGTAATTTCTGTTGCCGTTTGACACGTTCGGCTAATTACAAAAAACCAAAAAAGCTCAGCCGCTTTCGTAAGAAGCGATGCTTCTTTTACTGCCGCGTTCCCAGCGATTATCATCGGGACACAGTGTTTCACCTCGGATGGGGAACTGCAGATGTTGCTCAAGCTTGGAGCCGTGTCCTCTGTTGACGTCGGCCGGGAGACAAGCGGCAATAAATAAATCCGGGCTGATTCCGATCGGCGAGGACTCGCTGTTCAGACAAACCTCCGACGGCTGAGCATCGGCGCTCCTTTGGTTCTTAATTCTGGTCTCGTGCCTACAGCTAACAAAAAACATCTGCAGGCAACAGAACATGAAATTCCGTGCCCGGCAGCGCGCACCCTCCCACTTTGCCGAGGAATTGCAGGTTAATTTCTCAGCATGCCTCAGCAACGCCGATCCACCAACAGCAGCCCTGGCGTTGACGGGAATTACGCAATCCACCAACTATGTCTGTCATGTCCGGCAAAGAGGTTTGCAACATTGGACTGTGTCACAGACAGATTGGGGGGGGGGTGGGGGGGGGGGGGGGTAATCAGATTTGAGAGTTATGCCGTCCGCATGAATTGACGCAGATCAGGGAATCAAACAAATCTCAAAGCCTTGGACCCAATTATCGGAAGCTTTTCTGTTTAAGTGGGAGTCAATCTGTTGATCGCGGACGCATGTGGGGCATGCCACCATTTAGTGGTGAACCCCCCCCCCCACACACACACCTGCACGTGCACGTTTCAGGCTTGAGCGTAACTGACGTGACGTGAACTTTTCACTGAGGTGGGGGGAGAAGGTGGGGGGTTGGTGAGAGAAAAGGTTTTAAATATTTAATCACGTGCACTAACTGCAGGAGGAGTATTGCAGCCCAAGATAGCTGCAACCCCCCTGAATGATTTAAAAGGCGGAGTAAATCCAAGCGGCGAGGGCAGGACGGCGACGCGCTCGGGTGTGAAGCCGCCCTGGAAGCTTCTGGCGTAGGATTAGAAACATCTGCTTTACTCTTTATGTTCTCATTAAAGAAAAGAAGAAGAAGAAGAAGGAAAAGAGGCCCTATCACTGACCTGACCTCAGCACATGATTGCCTCAGCCATTACAGTCAGATCAATCCCAGCGTTCCTGGGGCTGAAGGCAGCAGTCTGGATAAACGGCCTCTCTGGGGATCAATGGCACGGGCGAACCACGGTCACGTGCAGCTGTTCGCCCGCGCGTGGCTCCCGGATGGCGCGGAGCATCCGGACACAGACCCAGACGCGGGACGGGGGCGTCTAACAACTGCCGGGACGTTCCCGGCAGACTCATCCCTTCAGAGTGTTCGGAGGTTCTCCTGCTTCCTGATCCTGATCACATACTGCCTCATGGTGGTGGAGGCAACATTCTTCAGTGCGCTGAGACGTTTGTGGGAGCAGCAGAGCTGGAAAAGCTTGATCACAGAGGCTCGGGAACCTGCTTCAGCCGCTGTTTCGCTTTGTTGGTCATTTAAATTCTTCCTGTTTAATCTCAGATCGCAGTAAATCCCTGGACTGGGAATGAGGGGCTGGATGGCCGCTGCGTGTGGCCAAAGAACTCCGGGAGAACGGAGCTATACGCAGAAATCATTCAGAAAAGTGGATGAAAACACAAGTGTGATTTTATTTTTGGATACTTTTATCATTCTTCCTAAAGCAGACGTGTCCTCTCCTGCCTCTGTAAACAGTTTTATGTTCTAATTTATAGCTCCTATTGCTACCTGAGTGACATCATAATAAGGCCTCATTTCAGTTATTTGGCTCTGTCGAGGCACGTTCTCCCATAAAACCAGATTGAAACCACCTTCCCTGTTGAAAATGTGTGGGTTTTCATCTGCTGACGTTGATGCGCTGCGACGTTCCACATTCCTGCTTCTTTAATTGTGCGCTGGTGTCTGACGCTGAAGCACAAGCTCTCCGTGCTGCCTGTGGCCGTGCAGCAGTGTTACACCACCGTTCTCAGCCTTGCACCACCTCTGGAAACTAAAGGCGTCCTCTCCGCGCCTCTGTGAGTGTGAGACATCAGAGAAACTCACCAGAGAGGGAAATTCAAGCACCGGCTCTCTTCTGCTGATCCAAACGGTGACTTAAATAAACCGATCAGCGGCTCGTCACCGCAGGTGAACGACGCCGCACACAGGAGGACGGATGTGGACGATGTCTCAACTCGGGCTCAAGGAGTCACGATGTTCAAAGCTGTCTGTTAGCACGTTAGCTCGTAGCAGAGTGGCGGCGTGATACAACGACTGTTGTCAATCACGGCCTGGTTGATATTAAAAAGGCTGCAGTTAATGAGCATCTTCTCCAGGTGCTGCTCTGTTCCTTTGTCCTCCTCACTGCCTGCGTGTGCACAGGTGGGCTGGTTTGAACCCGTGTGCGTCCCCTCTGGTGGGGGATGCATCACCTGTGGAAGATTCCCTCGAGCCAAGAGATACGGATTTATTGAAAGCGGCCATAAAGGGCTCAAGGTGAGCTGTCAATCACCTAATGATGTGACGCCGGGGCGGCCCTAGAGCCTCGCGGGCTTCCTGAGGGTCGGCGCGGCTCAAAACATCGATTGATTTTTGGCTCTGCAGAAAATTTGCTAATAATGTTCAATCTGAAATCATATTATAGCAAAGCTGCAGCTTAAACGTTTTAAAAAAGATCAAGGGAAGGACCCAAAATATTGTCAAATGATGCAACGCTAACGAATCCTTGGCTCATAGGCTGGTGTGACACGGCCTGACGGCTCACGGCTCCGCAGAAACTAGATCCTCTTAACAATACACGCTGTGTCGTTAGCAGGGCTGTTAGCCACAGCAGCTTTAGCTCCCGCACACAGAGCTCACAACAACAGTACAAATATTGACGCATCCTGGTGGAGAAATTCCCTCCTTCACGTGACGATCAGATACCTGCGTCGTTCCTCGGAGCTTCATTAGAGGTGGTAAATGTGGAATAAGGCAGAATGTGCAACAACTGCTGAGCCGTGCCGTGCGTGAACAACAGTTCTACTGTGCTAGTCTAGGTCTGTCTGCGTGCACGCTGCTGACTTTCCCTGCTCTGGAACAGCTGTGCACGTCCAAACAGGTGTGAACCTTGAATCGCTGACCCTTGACCTCCACATTAAAACAGCCCACAGTCATAAAATCCACTCTCTGCCAAAATGTGTGTTTTTTTTTAATGGATCCCAAAGCCTAAAAACCTTTTTTTTCCAAAAAAAAAGGTCCAACATGACATAAAAAAGTCAGGAAATGATCTTTTATGTCAAAGACAGGAAGTGGGTTAAAGAGAGTCCTCTGCTCAAAGGAGTCCAGACCTCACGCTGGTCAATCTCATTAGCCTTTAGCTTTAGCGGTGGCAGAAACACTTTAATTACTCTTATCCTAACAAGCCCGCGTCCTGTACAAAGCAGTCACGTCTGCAGCCGACCTGGAAAACAAGCACCTTTGTCACAATCAACCGTTTGCTAAATATCCCCTGAACGTGCGCTAATGACGTGCTACTGTCTGCCGGGCGGCCCGGTAGCCGTCCGCAGCTGTCATCCATGTCTAGCGCTTCTGGAGAACTCTCTCAGTTCCAGAAACACGCATCGCTCCGGGGGTGGGTGGGGGGGGTAAAAACGCTGCCTGTCTACCGCCTCAATGCAGCAGCTGCGACCTGAATACAGTAGGACAAAGACAGATGACTCCCTGCTTCCACAACTGTGTTGTCATGCTAATTGACTTGGGAGGAATAAGTCCTTTTAATGAGCAAAGAAATGATTACTGACAAGAGCGGGAATGATTCGGATTTGGGTTAATTACAAATCAGGAGGCGGTTATGGGATAATGTGCTGCTCTGCAGCTCTGATGACCTTTCTTGTACGTGTTGCTGTGATTTTTAGTCTTTACTGATCGCCCAGTTAACTCTAGAACACTATGCAATGATCCATCGCTGCTCCCAGGGATCTGATTTAGATGGAGCCATTCTGGCAACAGGGCTGCTGTTATTTTAAGCAACGAGCTCAAAGGCAGCTGTGACATTGTTGGAAACACGCTGCCAAGCACCGCGACGCGCCGCGCCGCGACGCTAGGCTACCGTTTTCTGCCAACTCACGTATGCTCGGCTGACGAATCGCATGGCGGCTGGAGACAGAAGAGAGGATGTGAGCGAAGAGGAGCGACCGGGAGGTGCAAAGGCAGGTTTACCGGAGAGGTGCAGGTCCCCGGAGAATTGGGACAGACTAAAATATCAGCGTAAACAAGGGCCCGGACGCATGACCAGGTCTCCTCCAGATGCGCTTGAATCTCGACCACGGCAAACTTCTACACGCTGTTTTGTCTTCCGTTATTTAAAATGGAATTCTCTGCTTCCGTTAACGATATCCCACCACACGCGTGTTCCCCTCTGACGTCCTCGTGCAGTTTAATAGCTGCCAACTTCTTATTCAGGTTTTATCTGCTTGTCTTAAAGTGTTGAGCAAACCGGCCGCACTTGGCCGAGCGTCGGCTCCTGAGCCCCTGGAAATGGAGATAATCTGCATAAAATGGCTGAAACCTGAAGGGTAAATGCCAGGCTTTCGGGAAACCTCCCAAATTAAAGCTGAGCGGGTGTGATGCCGCGCGCACGCCAGAGGAACTCAAGAGCCTGGAGGTCTCTCTCTGCCTGTGCCGGGTTGTCTGCTTCCTCCCGCAGCCCCAAAAACGTGCACGTTTGGCTGAGATGGGACGTTGCAGCGCGGCGTGAGTGTGTCAGTGGCGTGCGCCGGCCGTCCGTCAGTCCGCCCCTTCCTGCCTCAGAGGGTGAGAGAACAGCGTGTGCCCTGAAACAGACCGGCAGGTGAATTCCTGCCCAATTCTGAGACTGCTGGGACAGACTCCAGCAACTCCCATGACCCTAATTAGGCACCAGCGACAAAGCTGCTTACACAGCAGTTCTGGCCCCAGTCGGGAAACTTCGTTTAACGTAGGTCCCTAAGGAGGGAGCCGTTCATCTGCCTGCATCAAATTATCGGGGCAAAAAACAGCGCTCGTGATTGAGAAGCGGTCGCTTCGACGACGAAGACCAACGACGCTAAAAGCTTCTAAAGAAAGTCCACTTAAAGGACACGGTCGGCTGAGTATGAACAGAAAACTAGAGGACCACTCAGCTCTAATTCAGCATGGGAGGGGGGGCAGACATAGACAAGCTGGACCAATGACAAGGAGCCTTTCAGCAGGAAGGGATCCTTCTACATAAGGTTCACAAGGTCAGATTAAAACTCCTAAACCAGCTATTAAAAGGCCTCAAACCCAAGAGAAGAGCATTTGGATATATAAAAAGTCCGCTTTGCAAAAGCTTAGTGTTTCCTTTGTTGGTCATGTTGACCAGTTGGGATCCACAGCAGCAACATTTCCACAACTTTAAACTCACTCTTCGGCCGTTAACGCGCACAGAAGCCCAGAAAATCCCCGCGTTCTAGGATCGGGCTCATTATCGACCAGGAACCAATGTGGTGTGAAGGATTTTCCACACGGGACACGAGCAACAGGCCGCTGTCCCTGGTGCTGAATCCGTGGCCCGGGATTTCAAAACGCACGTTAATCAGGCAAGAAGCCACGTGCGTGGAGGAAAAGGCACCGAGACGTGCGGGGAAGGAGAAAAGAAACGCGTTCGAATGGGTCTGAAACCGCTCAAATGCGACGCTGCTTTTGCGCGGTGCCGAGTTGCAGATAGTTGGACGCGCACGAGCTGCAATTCCTGGTGAGCAACAGTGCGAGGCGCATGTCTGGTGCAGTTTAGGGGAAGAGAATGGCGAGAGAAGGAGAGAAAGAGAGTTTGATTGATCATGTGGGCTATGGGAGCCTGCGAGAGTTGTCGAAAATTGCTGCATAGACGCCCCTCACGCACCGATCTGAGGCTCCAAACCGACCTCTGGCTGCGCGTAACACCGTCCACCACAGTTTAAAAAACCAAAAACCTGCTCGTTCTTCCGGGTTGGACTTGAGCGGTGATCCACTAAGCATTAACTTACCGCAGTCCTCACACAGGATCCTGCCAACATCCTTTTTAAGGTTCTTTCCACTCGTGTCCAGGGGCGCGAAAGAAGCCTTGAAAACCAGGGGCTCATCAGTGGGGTCCATGAAAAAGATGTACTTGTGGTTCTTTTTTACTTTGCTGCACGGAGCCTCGGATCCGAATTCCCCCACGGTGACGAGCTGCTCCCGCTCCAGACCCCCGCTGTTGAGGGGCCAGACCTCCAGCACTTTGACATTCACGCGATGCGGCTCCGCGGACACGTTCCCGGGCGTAGATTGCACCTTGCCCTCGATCACCACGGCGGATTTGTAAGCCTGGTCCTGCAGGGAATTCAAACTCGGGGAGTAGCAGGCGAATGAGACCCCGATGACCAGCATGGATAAATGCACTGAATCAAGCCTCATGCCGCCTGCTTTGGCTCGGTGGTCGCTGGGCGCGTTGCGGCACGGCTCTCTCGGCTGCGGGGCGATGGCGGTGGAGCTGGCTTGAATGGAGAGACAGCGAGTGAGCTCCAGTAGCACGGCAGCGCCCTGGCAGACCTTGCATAAGTGTCCATGCCATCGGGATCCGCTGCTTCTCGGGGCGATTTTCAGCGGGTAAACATCGGCTGCGACGCGGGGAAAACAGCGGGGCGAAGCCGGGTTCCGAATCCAGTCACTGGGGCATCGCAGACGGGCGAGGAAGCGAGGAATCGGCGGCGTCTCCCCTCCGAGAAGATGCTCCTCTGCGAGACGACGCCACTCTTATCTTTGCCCAAAAATTGCAGTGGTGCTGCGCGACGGCTCCTCCGGGTCATCTGCGGCGGAGGGAAAGGCGTGAAATGCTGCAGTGAGACCCAAGTTTTGCAGCCCGCACGTCAAGCGCGAGCCACGTTTCCTTCCCAAAATAAAACAATATTTGCAGTGGGCAGCGTTGCCACAAAAGCCCTCCGCTGTCTCTCTCTCTCTCCCCCGCCTCCCCCACTGGCCACAGACGGAGAGGATGTGATGCCGATCGCCGAGGGGCTCCGTCAACAGAAACGCAGGATGGAAGGGATGCGGGCGGCCGATGCTCGATCTCCTCACTCCCCGAACCCAGGTTCTGTACGTCAATCACTCCATGGTGTCTTATCGGCGGCGATCTCGCGTCGTGTGAAAGGGAAGGAGGCGAAATGCCGAATCCATGACTGTCGCTGCTCGCAGCCGCGTCCTCCTGTCACCAAGGCATCGCTGCTCCAACGGGGGGGTGGTGGGGACACAGATGCAGCCGCATTCAGCCCGGTGGGCCTGCAGAAATCACATGGCTGCGATGACTAAGGCTGCGAAAGCGTTCCAGGCGCTTGGGGAGACCCTTCTCAATGAGTTTCCCCGGGAAGATGATGCCGTGCATTCAGATCACATCCCCCCCTGCGTTAATCCAGACAGCTCAGCCCAGATATGACTTACTTCGATCACTATATTTGGCCAATATTACCAGAAAAATCCTTCTTGTCTGTTTCTTTTTAACAATGACTGGTGGTCACGTGATACAGACATCTCTGACAACACTATTTGCGATAATAATATACGTAAATGAACGTTTCTGACCCACATTTGGGTTCTTCCTGTGTTATATCCTTAATCCTAAATATAATGGACGCAGATACTGTCACGTTCTCCTGACAGTGTTCAAATAGAGCGACATCTGCTGAGCGACCTGCGTTGATGAGCTATTTCACAATCCGGAATTAGTGATATTATCATTTTATTTCATAATTATTATGATGTTTACATGTATTTTAGGGGATTCCCAATCGACCTAGCTGCTCTCTGCTGTTGTGAGAATTCACAAAACCGACAACTACGCAGAAAAAACTGATTTGATCGATAAAAGCGAAAAGTTTTATACGCTCACAGAATCCGATTCTCTTCATATTGTGATGAAATAAGTTTTTGCGGGAATAAACGCGACACGCAGCCTACGCACGACACGAAGTCACCGAGAGCGTTGGCGGGTATTTGTGCACTTTTGCCTCCATCACAGCTGAACTTGGACGTGTCACAAGTCAGACCTGCTGTTCCAGCGCGTCGCCGGCAGAGGGAGCGCGTCGCCCAAGTTCCAGCGCGGTGCGCGCTGACATCAGAGGCGAGGCGTGCTTGCGCGTGTTGATGCTGCCTGTGCCACGACTCGCCGTTTCTGGTCCATCTTGTGAGTGAGAAGGAAGCGCTCCACCGAGCCAATTCTCATGCGTTTTCGGCCCTGCTCGCCTTCGACTGCGCGCCGCCGGGACCTGGAGGCCCCCCACAGCCCGCAGACGGAGCGCCGCTGAGGTAGGCTGGGTCAAACGGTGCTGTCATCTTATGTCACTGTCGTGTCCTGCAGCATTGAAGTTTTCTCGGCGTGGCCTAAAATGTCTCATTGCTCCGAAGAGTTTCCAGAACCACGAAACGCCCCCCCTGGGGAGGCGGCCGCGCGTCCGACATGATCGAGGAGATATTTGAAGCAGGCAGCTGCTTTTAACAGCGCCGTGACACTTGGCACCGTTTAAATCTTATATTCAGAGATAGAAGTATGAAAATGACTAATCACTGATCAATACGCCTGACTGAGCGCCCATTCTTGGCCCGCGGAAGAAGATCTAATCCACGTGCGTAATACTTCCATACTTAATCCAGTTGTGAACAGGCTCATCGTTGTGGATAAAATAGGCCCGACAGAAACATTCTGCATTTACAGGACGCACGGGGTTAATAATAAAAGGCCAATCATTTATTTTATTTTTATTTTTTTAAAGAAAGGCGTCGCGTGAAAACGTGTAACGGACCCTCATCACATGAAATCTCTCAATAAACACGGTGATGGTTTGGTTTAAATCGGCTTTCACGATATGAGGGAGCAGAATGAAGCGTCTCCTGATGAACCCGCGCGCTAACGCGGGTGCACGTCGCTGCTGGTGGCTCGTGCAAAGGTCAGAGGTAAGTTCACGTCTACTCACCTTTCCACTGCATTTCCTCTGCAGACGAGCGGCTCCACCTTCAATTAAACAGGAGAAAACAAACTTTTAATGTCTCGTCTACATTAAGAGAATTTCCTGAGCTGAACTTTCCGAGCTTAGAAAAGAGAGTTTTAGTCTATAATGACTGAAAATACAGTTTTACAGCGGATCAGCCTGTATTAGATAATTACCTTATAAATTATTGTTCATTTATATCTTTTTTACTTCAGTATTGTTTTTTTCTTTAAACTGAAACACAGTAGATAATGAGATTAGATAGATAGATAGATAGATAGATAGATAGATAGATAGATAGATAGATAGATAGATAGATAGATAGATAGATAGATAGATAGATAGATAGATAGATAGATAGATAGATAGATAGAAACATTTAGCACTGCAGCCAAAAAAAAATGCGCACCTAAGAAAAAACACAAGTCAAAAATTTAAAAGACAAAGAATATATTAAATATATATCATGTGTGAATAAAATGCTCGTTGAGAATGTCTCGTTATAGCGCAAAAGAGCCATGATTGAATGATATAAATAATGAGATGAGAGCAGCAGTGGTCGTGATGACGATGAGGGTGATGAAGGTGATGAAGGTGATGAAGGTGATGAGGGTGACTGGGCCCAGGCTGCTCCCTCAGCACCACCTCTGTGTCCTGCATCCATTAATATTTAGCAGTATTAGTCATAATATGCATCTATTTATTTATTTTTATTTTGCAGTTTAGTAGTATAGAGCACCTAAAGTATTATTTAACCTTCTAGAATAATTTTCTCTTGATGACAATAATTTAAAATAACCTTTGTATGAAGCATCTCGTGAATTTTCTGCAGCATTTGTCTAAATTAATAATAAAAATTCCAATGAGCGGCCGGTTCAGGCAACATTCTTCCATTTCTCACAGTCCTTTAATTCATTAACGATTCTCAAAAAGGCCCCTGATGGATCCGCAGTGGGACAGGCGGAAGAATTCAGTTGTATTTTATTTTATTTTTAAGGATCACATGATCAGAATCTCGGGTAGATGTATTTCCAAATCATTTTGCATATTTATGACCAGAACTAGCTTATTTAGCTAAGAATTGAGCGTATTTCTGTGCCATTAAATGCGTTGTGAGGTCTTTCTTTAAAATGTGAGGCTGCAGGTCAGACCGACACCTTTCTGTCCATTTAGTCTTTAGGTTTTATGCCCCGTCGCCGTGACGTGGATGCGCGTTTGAGCTTCGTGCACGCAGGCCGAAGCTCGAATCAGCTGTTTCACGACGACAGGGCGGCATAAAAATCATCAGGAGTTATAAATTCATGCTTCCGATGGGTAAACCAAAATTAATTAATGCAGAAAAATAAAAACTTAGCGATCACGAATCAAGTCGATTGTTTCATTTATGCCCTAATACTCAGAGGGCGGCTAGAAAATGTATATGTATATATATATATATATATATATATATATATATGGATAATTGTCACTTTCACGATAAAGCAAATTCTAATGAATATTAAGCTATAACGCAGAGTGTTGTTGTTAATTTAGACACATTTTAAATCGATGCAGTAACATGAAAAACGGCTGCGCGAGAAAAAAAATGGCTAGTTTAGGAAAATATGCAAATCATGCAGGAAAAAAATAAACAATAAATAACCAGGACACAATCTGAGTGCTGAGAAGAAGCACCGCGACGGCTGGAGGCGTCAAACAACCTGGTCAGGAGAATATTGGCTCTTCTGGATTATTATGGGCTTTAATAGCAATTTCATGGAGTTTAAAAAAGAGTCTCACCGAGGCCAGACGGCACTGTGATTAAAGCACACACACACACACACACACACACACACACACACACACACACACACACAGAGTTTTCTGGGTGTGGCAGAAATGCACAAACAAATCAGTTCTAAATCAAATGAACAATATTCATAAATTGTTATTAAATTAAATTAAATTATTAAATTCATCAATATGTAAGTGATACTATTATAATGAACATCTTTGCTCATTGGTACAGAGCACGATGGCATGCTTAAAATTCCCTTTAAACCTTTATTATTATTAATATTATTATTATTTCTCATTATTGTTTGCACAGCACAGGCGTTTGCCGTTGTTTAGTGATATTTATCATGACATATGGGAATTATTCAATGAGAACGAGTCATTAAATAAGTCAAATAAACCTTTTTTTTTACTATAATAAGCCCAACAGAACATTTGGCCTGTTACTGTTTGCTAAATAATTAGCTCGTTGCAATCTCACCCCGAGCGCCTCAGAGGGAGGGGGGGGGGCATTTCCCCCTACATTTACAAACAGATTGTTTTTTCAGTTTTTAATCTTAACAACAGTTTTAAGGGCACGACGCAGTGGCTTAGTTTCACTTTCCTCTGAACTGAAGCTACAGCTGCTGTTAGCAGCCGAGTCTCGCCTCACCTGCTCTTTTTTCTGTCTCCTCCTCACGTCTCCGCGCAGATCTCGCGAGACTTGGCGCCGTGGCTGGCCGTGGCTTTGCAGCAGACAGAGGGAGAAGGCAGGCAGGCAGCATCATGGCGGACCGAGACAGTGGAAGTGAGCAGGGAGGAGCAGCCATGGGCCCAGGCTTCGGTTCCATCCACTTGGCGACAGGAGGGGCGGGCTCGGCTTCCGGGCTCCAACACGAGACCCAGGAGCTGGCGTCCAAACGGGTTGACATCCAAAACAAACGCTTCTATCTGGACGTAAAGCAGAACCCAAAAGGCCGCTTCTTAAAGATAGCAGAAGTCGGGGCCGGTGGAAACAAGAGCCGCCTCACGCTGTCCATGTCCGTGGCCGTCGAGTTCCGCGACTACTTGGGAGACTTCATCGAACATTACGCCCAGCTGGGTCCGACGCATCCGGGACTGGTACAGGACGAGCCCCGGCGGGCGCTCAAGAGCGAGTTCTTGGTGCGCGAGAATCGGAAATACTATATGGATCTGAAAGAGAACCAGAGGGGACGTTTTCTCAGGATCCGACAGACCGTTAACCGGGGGCCCGGTTTGGGCTCCACGCAAGGCCAGACGATCGCTCTGCCAGCCCAGGGACTTATCGAGTTTCGTGACGCTTTGGCTAAACTTATTGACGATTACGGCGTCGAGGACGAGCCCGCGGAGCTGCCGGAGGGGTCCTCATTGACTGTGGACAACAAGCGCTTCTTCTTCGACGTGGGCTCCAACAAATACGGCGTGTTCATGCGGGTCAGCGAGGTGAAGCCCACCTACCGCAACTCCATCACGGTGCCCTACAAGGTCTGGTCCAAATTCGGGAACACCTTCAGCAAATACGCCGAGGAGATGAAGAAGATCCAGGAGAAGCAGCGGGAGAAGAGGGCATGCGAGCTGCAGCAGCAGCAGGAGGAGATGCAGGCGGACGATGGGGACGAGGATTGATGCGGACCGGCGGAGGCAAAAGTAACGAAAATAACCCGAGAAAACCCCATATATTAAAACAAACAACTACTGTATAAAGAAAGAAATCTAAAGATTTAACTGTTAATGGTTTAACTCCAAGGGAGCATCACCCTCAGTATAAGAACCTCCACAACCTGACAGTTATGACATGGTGTCACTCATCGCTGGATGTTACCCCCCCCACTTATTCACCATTAATACAGTAACGGGCTGCTAAACAAAGTAATAACGTTATATTTGAACATTGTTTCCTACTTGACGAACGACGTGGAACTGAGTTTATTTCCCTTATTAACAGAAGAAGAAGAAGAAGAAGACTTTTATACCAGTTGACGCTATTGTGTTAAAAAAAAAACCACAAAAAAAGAAAATCGAGGCGTTTGGAATGTCCGACTGGAACCGGCCGCCAACTAACGACTTCAGCACAAATCAGAAGGTTTTCGATTTTTTTTTTTTCCCAACCAAAAATTTCCGGAGAAACGAAACGGACGGACGGACGCGACCCCCAGAAGGCCGCCGCGCGTGCTCGCCATCCCGTTTACCTTTGTGAGCAGAGGCGCGCGCGCACGGGAGGTCGTCGGAGGGCTCGGCCCGCGTGGACGGAACCGGCGCCGTCTGTCGTGCAATACGCATCAAAGTCGAATATATAGGACGTATCGGCGGCGTCTGGCGCGGCGCCGTGGGCCGGCGGCGCCCGGGGAAATAGGAATATTGTCGTTTTCTTTCGTTTGAAGCTCTCGCCATGCAGATGGGTATATTATAGACTACCTGTGTGTGTCGTCGTTAATGCAATGTCTTCATTTTAAAGGTACTAAGTGTGTGTGATAGAGAAAAAGCAGTGGCAACATGTAGCAAACGGCCTCAACGCAGACGACAGGACCAGAGGAGCCCCCCCCCGACACACACGCACGCACGCACACACACGCTGAGGGTTAGCAGGAAGGTACGGGTTATTGCGTCGGAGACGTTTGGCGAGCTCGTTTTTGGGCGGCGAAGGTCCAGCCGGTGCCAAGGAGCGCCGCCGCTGCATGTTGATCTGCACTGATGTAGATTCCGTCGGGTCTCCCAAAATACTGGCTCAAGGACTCTTCCATATCGTTACCGGACCCCCGACCCCAGCGCTCGCTCCCAGACTCGCGAGCCCGCACGTCTGCCGGGCGCCGACGGGATCCGGTTTTGGTCTAATTGTAAATATTCGGGCCGCCGCCAGGAAAAGGGGGAGAAAAAAACCCCACGACTGGTCGTGCGAACCGGTCCAGTCGCATCTCATAGATGTGTGATAGCAGTTTTATAAACTCCAGAGGAACTGGCAACAATCAGACATCAGATTTACCTCAGTAAACCCACCGCTCCCTCGTTTAGATTGACTGGAAACCAGCAAACCGGACTGTCCTTGACCACCTATTTTTGGAGCCTAAAAGATCCGATTGGGAGCGTCCTCTTCAGCATATAAACAACCTGGTGCCTTACACACTCCGCATGCTTACACGCTGGCCCGGTGCTTTGGATCGCAAGTCTCGACGCTTCTCATCGTCTCCTCTTTCTTCCACTTTTCTTTCGTGTCTCGGCCCCTTGTGTGCTAACGCACACGACTGGTGGTGCTACAAAGGGTTCGCTCCCAAACCCTCAAAAAAAAAAAAAAAAAAAAAAAAAGGCGGGGAGCAGAGCCCTCTTCTTCTCCTCTGCGTCCCTTCACTCCTTCCTCCGCCCTCCCCCTGCAGCCATCCAGGTATCGGCCTACATGTAACCATGGAAGCGGGTGGTCACCTAGATGCAAGACGATGCGGAAGAGTCGGCTCTCGTCCGGCCAGGTGGCGTCGGCGGGAAGAGCGGGGGGCTGGCCGGGAACGCCGCCCGGGGTCCGGGAATACGCGCCCGTCGGAATAGCTCGGATAGTCGACGCGCTCGCCGTGGTTGAGCGAACGGGGAGCGGCGAGCGCGTCTCCTTCTGTTTTCATGTTTTCTGCAGTTTTACCTTTTCAGCGTTATTCCACATTATTTGTAACTTTGGAATGTTTTGCCCACAAAAAAAACAACAAAACTCTATTTTTTCTGTGCAACATTTCATCACTGTGTGCAATATCGTATGTGCCAATGGCGGCAATATATGTATATCAATTAAATATATGATTAATATTTAAAAGCATGTGGCTGAACTCCATGTTTATTTCTCATGAAGATCTCGGATGCCTTGATTTGCACTTAAAGCTCCATCAGGCGACCCGGCCGTCGCTGACCCGGCGCCGACCCGGTGACCCGGTGACCCGGCCTCCGTTAACTCGAACAATGTCGAACATCCACAGGAAAACGGCGACGTTGTGGCTTCTGGAAGGTCAGCGATGGGACCGGGATGGAGTCGTGGAGCTGATCCTCGGTACAGCGAGTGGTGGTTGTGTAGCACTTTGATCTCTTTGATCTCCCAGATCTTTGATCTGCCTGACCAACACTTGTTTCAACTCATTTAACCAAGAATGTTTTTCTCTTACTTTGATTCTTCTTTTTTTTTTTTTTTTTTTTAAATAAGAGGGCTTTTGTTTTGTTTTGTTCATACGATGCATTCAGTATAATTTATGTACATTTGACAAATTTTAAAGAATAAATTTAATTTACCCATGAGGGGGAGAGATATACATTCAAAATGTATGTGTTCTGTTTATTTGTTTTTATCAACCGTGTGGTGGAAACCCATCTGAAAACGTTTTAAAGGGTGACGATGCACTATAGCCGAGTGGAAATATTTAAAAATAAAAGCCAAACGTTCCACAAACACTAACCATGCATCTGGACGCCCACGTGGGCCGCCCCACCGGTGCCGGACGGGGTGCTTCAGCCCTGACCACCATCCTGCTGACCTGGCGAGAAGGTTGGGACAAGAAAATAAAGGACTTTGCTGCTTCTAAGATGCTTCTAGGATCTGGACATGACGTGTGACACCACGTATGTAAATGTAAAGCTTCCAGACGGATAATTACTGTCGCCGATGACCCAATGCAGCCAGCAATCATCGTAATTAGGTTTTGACCCCGTTCCTTTGCCGGCTGTGGTGATGACGTCATGCCGGGGGCAGGCCTCGCGCTCGGCCACTAGAGGGCGCAGCGCGCCAACAAAAGAGCGGAGGCAGGCAGGCGGAAGCGGGGCGCGTGCGCAAGATTCAGCAACGCGAGGTAAACAGCTGCTCACGCGAATCTCGCGTCGCACGTGCACGCAGCTTTTACGGCCTCGAGCGGTTTGAGAGGTTTGAAACCCGCTCAAAGTTCCATCGCGTCACCTTTTTTCCATCCGTGCGTCCACGCACACGCGCCCGATCGGCCTCAGGTTCCCCCTCCGTGACCTTTTCCCCATCTTGTTCCCGCGGTGCGCTGAATGACGCAGAGCCCGAAAAATTTTTTTGCTCTGACTTCATCGAAAGGAGCGAAATGCGCGTGGACGGGCGCGTGACCCACTTTAATCTGCGGGTAAACTGTTAAAAATCTGTGGGGAAAATGTCAATTATTGTTCGTGCATGGAGCAAATGTGCTATTTTCATAGAAACGTTCTAGTGTCCGCGTCCCAATTCTGTTTTAATTTGGAAGGAATGCGTTTAATATCCTCAGTCTTTCGTTTTAAACTCGACCAGGTTGATGCAATAATAGCGGCTGGGATTTGATTCAGCAGATAGTTTTGGAGTTTTGGGTGTGGTGAATGCGGGAATCGGGGTCAGGTCTAAGGGCTGACAGGCCAGGACCTGGGACCCAGTTCGTGTTCAGGAACCAGTTTTGGATTAAGAGAGAAAGGAGCAGGGTGACGCAGCCCTTCCTCCTCCCTTCATTGGTCAGAATCTTCCATCTCTCACCTCAGCAGGTTCTTTAAAGACATGTTCACCGAGGGTCCGGGGGCCTTAATGACAGGAAGTACCCAGACAAGTCATTTAAGCTGTTATTTTAGCTGCTGTTTGGCTCTGGGCCAGTTAGTTCCACCCCTCCCTCTCTCTCTCTCTTCTCCTTATTTCACTCATGACAAGTTTGTCCCATCAGCTTCCTCATTAGCTCTCTTCCCCTTTCTTTTGACTCAAATGTGTGTTTGCATGCGCGGGAGGGCGTGTGTGTGTGTGTGTGAGACAGGGGGCGGGAGGGAGGCTGTGGAATGCTGTGATGTCATCAGCATACACACAAAGGCGAGCAGGACCCACGGGCGCTTCCACTCTCCCAGCATAGTTAGCTTACGCTGCTGTGGAGCGGCTGCCTTCCTCCCGCTGTGAGTACTTCACCCAATTTCTCCCTTTCTTACGCAGTTCGGCTTTTCCACTTCCTCTGTCCTCTCGCACTCCCCCCCCCCCCCCCCCCCCCAGCCTTCCCTCTGCATGCCCGACGTTGCGATTCGCGGAACCCGACCCGGGTTCCAGCGGTTGGGTCCTTCTGAGTGTGAGAGCTTCCGTCTCCCTCCGAGTGCTGCTAATGTTGCCATTGTTTCACTACCTACAGCGTCTGGAGGAGTTTAGCTCAGCCCCCCTTTCTTAGAGGGGCTGACCCCCCCCAAGCCAGAGAGCCACCATGTTGACAGGGAGCTGTTCTTGTGGGGGTTTTGGGCTCAGGAAGGGGGGGGGGGGGGAAGTAGGCTAGCAATGACAGACACATTCTCATTCCTCAGAAGTCTCCTCCCAGTCTGAGGTCCCGTCTTTGGGTCAGTTTGGACGCAGGGTTCTTGGGTAGAGGCACAAGAGGAGGCACAAGAGTCCCTGGGGGGGGGGGGGGGGGGGGGGTGTCCTGGATAAGTTTAAGCCCAACTGCATGACCTGTTGGACAGCACTCAGACCGTAAACCTGTTCCAAGCCCTCTTTGTTTGTGTTTCCTCGCAGGCTGAAGTGCCGACGTCCACTGACAGAGCTAACTGACGTCTTAGGAAGGAGGAGCGCAGCGCGGAGAGGACGCGGGCGTGCGGGACAGGACGCGGGCGTGCGGGACAGGAAGCGGGCGTGCGGGACAGGACGCGGGCGTGCGGGACAGGAAGCGGGCGTGCGGGACAGGAACCCGCCGGACATGCGACGAGTGTGTGAATAAACAGCCACGGGGGAAGACCGGTTCCTTTAACACCATGAACCTATAAAGCAGCAGAGAAGAAGAAGCTGTTGGTCCCGAGGACAGCGTCTCCGCCTCTCTCGCCACTGCCCGGTCCAGCGGGTTTTGATCGACCCCCCCCTCCCCCCCCCCCCCCCGTCCCCGCCAGGCCACCAACATGCTGCAGCAGATCTTGCAGGACATGTACATCGACCCCGACGTGCTGGACGCTCTCAACGAGGACCAGAAGAAGACCCTCTTCCTGAAGATGCGGCAGGAGCAGGTCCGGCGCTGGAGAGAGCGCGAGGAGAAGCTGGAGGGGGAAGGAGGCGACGGCGAGCACAAGAGGACCAAGCCAAAGAAAGGTAACCGCGGCGACTCCCTCGGCTAACTCTGCTCCCCTCCCCGTCCGTGACGCGCGTTAGGGCGCAGCCGCGAGACGTTCGGGCACCCGCCGAACTTTCAAACAAAGCTTCGGATGGAAAAAGAAAACCCCACCTGTTCGCTGGCGTGTTGACACAGTTGCAAAACCTTAGACGGGCAGAAGCACGTGTGCGGGGGCGGAGGCAAACACGCCCCCCCCCCCGGCCCGCGCGCCCCATCTTCTCAACAATAAATACCTCAAATCCACTCAGCAGGTTTAAGGTTTCTTAAAAATGGCGAGCTAGGCTAACAGCCGACAGCTGTTGGCCATTAGCCGGGGAGGGAGAGGACGCTGACCCGCAGCAGTGGCGAGCAGGCAGGAAGCTTCTATTTATACCTGAGGCATAAACAGCTAAAGCTGAGCGATGGTGCTGGCGAGCTAACGTCAACAACACGGACGCAAGTCAAGCTAACATTTACACAGAGCGGTTCCGAGCATCCCTGTGATGCCGAGGCCGGTTGTCGAGTTCCGAAACGTGGAGACCAAAGCTGCGAGTGCTGGTGGAATCTGGTGGCCGGTTTGACAGGAACGCCGCAGCGAGACGGGCTGAAACCCCCGGAGCGTCGGGAACCGGTCGGACCGGTCCTGCAGAAGCATTTCTTCCTCTGACGTGGTGAGAGTGCGTTCTGGGAAACGTGTGGTGTCGGAAAAGAAGCGCTCCGATTTTCATATCCTTAGAAGGACAAATGACAGACCGGAGCGTCGGCCACTGCTCCCAGTTTAGACGGATTTATTTACGCCACAGGCTCCGTGGCCGCGGCTCCCTCTGGGCCCGGCGGCGTCTCAGAATTCCAGTTTACCATGAGATCAAAGGGCCAGAACGCAGTTCATTCTTTCATGTCAGAGCTTTTCCAGCTTCTCCAGCTGTGTTCTTCAGTCTTTTTTAGGAGTAACGGGAGGCCTCTGACGTCAGGAAGTGCGTCGGATGTGATTGACGGTGCGACCGGTCTCGTTTCTGAGGAACAACAAAGGCTCGACTATGGAGAAGTGAGAGAACGTCTCTCTCTCTCTCTCTGTCTCTCGCTCTCACAGCTGCTGCGATCAGGCCCCCGGTCACATGGTCCCGGCGCTCGTCCACGCCGGCTTCCTGTCCGGCCGGGAGGAAATGGAGGCCAGGCCGCCTCTCGGTGTCAAAGTAGGAAGTGAGGACGGATCCTTGAAAACAATCAGCAGGAGGCGGAACGGGAAGAGAGAGGCTTTGATTTGAGACCCGCTGAACCTGCTTCTCTTCACAAAGTGAAGCCCCCCCCCCCCTCCCTCTACTCCCCCCCCCCCCTCCTCCCTCCCCCCCCCCCCCCCACTCGTTTGTGGCCTTCAGCCTTTTCTGGTCACGGGGCTTCATGGTCACATGATCTCATGTTCTTGCTGCTGACATTCACACGAGGAAGATCCGAGGATCGTGTCACCGCGGCAGAAGATCCCAAACGATCCTACAGTGACTCGGCGGAAGTGCTTCATCGGAGCGGAGGGGGACAATGGCGCCGCTGTGGGACAACGGCGCCGCTGTGGGACAACGGCGCCGCTGTGGGACAACGGCGCCGCTGTGGGACAACGGCGCCGCGGCCTTTGTGCCAGTTTGCTTGGACAACCCGTTTGCCGAGGTTTCGATGCGTGTGGCGTCGCAGCTACTGTTCCCCGACACGTGGAGGCTGTGAGCTGGCTGAACCAGTTCGCCACCGCGACGCCGTCACGAGGCCGGTGGCGTGATCAAGTCAGAGTCAACCAGAACCAGAACCAGAACCTCAGACCCCACGGGAAAAGTTTAGGGAACATTTGAGGTCCTGGTCTGGTTCAGCCCTCAGCTCCAGCTCCTCACACGTGTTTCCAAGCGCTCGTTTATGGGACGTTTATGGGATGGTAGAGGCCGTGCACGTGCGTGTTTAGTGCACGTGCACGAGCGTGTTTGATGAAAAGCCCCCTACCTGACCCGGGCCTGTGTTTCCTCCTCAGCCAACAGTAAGACGGTGAGCTGGCTGCTGGGCAGAGACGGCGACGTGGCCGTGGTCGTGATCGGGGACGTGGACGAGCTGACCTCCAAGTTCATCTGCTCCGGACTCGGGGAGAAGAAGGCGCCGAACCTCCCGCACAGCACGAAGTAATGGGGAAAAAACGGGAAGAAACGGGAAAAAGGAAAAGTCCCGCAGCAGAGGGACGATTCCAACTTTTAGGAGCACGATTGGAATAATTTTGGGTGTTTTTGCAGGAGTCAAACGATCCTGAAGAGCAGAAAATGCTCCGAACCCGCTGCCAACGAGAAAGAGCCCCCCCCAAACGCTCCGAAGGGAATTTCACTGCATTTAAAGGTATTCCGCTGCTTCCCACCGGACACGTTCGGCGATGGCGATAAAATGTTTTCTGTTGCTTCTGGCTTCTCCCTTCTGTCTCCGTATCTTCGTGTCTGCGCGTCCACGTCACCCGTGTCAAAGTGTTGGACACGTGAAACACGCAAAAGGCCGCAGGGAATAAACTTCTCTATCCCAAAATTTAAAAAGAGAGTGGGTGAGGGAGTGGGTGAGAGAGGCTGTGCTGTCATGGCAACCGTAAAGGCAGGAGCGAACTGGGGTAGATGGTCTCATCTGGCCTCAGCACGCTGCTCACTCACTGGAAACTGGAGCATCACAGTCGCTGATTTCCCTACAGTCACATCAACACACACACACACACGCGCACGCACGCACACACACGCCATCTTATCTCCTACGTGCACGCCGAACCTTTCAAAACAATTTCTGCTCTGTTCTTTCCAAAAAAACTGAGGGGGTTTTGGAGGGTGACGTGTCTCTTGTTGCACTTTCTGTCACGGCTCTGCTTCTCCCAGCAGGGCGGAGGCGAGGAGGCGGGCGCCGTGCGCCCCCTGCCGGTGAGTGCGGGCATTTCAGCGGTGGGCTCTGGGGTTGCATCGGGGCCTCCGCCGCTCTTGTAATGCCTCTGTTACACCCACAGGTGTCAGTGAGTGATCGTCCAGCAGCTCCGGCTCCGGCTCCGGCTCCAGCAGCAGAGGAGGTATGTGTGGGAGGAAAAGTGTGCCTCTGTCTTCCCTTTTTGGCGTGCTGCACTTTTCGGCGCTTCCTGCCTTAATTCGAGTGTCACCGCAGACTTTGAAACGTGCGTCCCAGCCAGCTGCGAGCGACGGCGCCGGGATCTGGTTGTCAGCTCTTTTAAAATGTGGCTTTAGCCCCCGTGTCTTTTCATGTCAGTCCCACCCTCTGCGAGGAACAGGAAATGGTGGTTAGGCCAGCTGTCCCCCCCCTCGCTCCCAGCCTCCCCGCGGATCATCTTTCTCCCACAATCCTCTCTTCCCTGGCCCCCGCTCGTCAGAGCCGCCCCCCCCCGTCTGCCTCTCCGGGGAGCAGCTGAGCCGAACCGTCCTCCTGCTGGCTCCATCATCGCTCCAGCCCCGGGTTGTCAGGGGAGTCTGTTCTCCACCTCCCCTCACTTTCTGTGTGTGGTGTGTGTGGTGTGTGTGTGTGTGTGTGTGTGGTGTGTGTGTGTGTGTGTGTGCGCGCGCGTGCAGGTGACACGCTCGGCACGAACGGTTGACTTTAACAGAGGCAAAGGCAGGATTTCTGGACTGTCCTAGAACAGATGGTTGGTGAACTTGATCAGGGAATTAAAGCGAGGAGAGGGAGGCTGCGTCAGCCGCAGATGGATGGGATTGTGGGACGCTCTCCTGAGCTTTGGGTGCGTGTGCGCTCCTCTGTTCTCTGCCCCCCCCCCCACCCCACCCCCCCCCCCCCCCCCCCGCCACAGAAGGAGACGCTTCCTCCCCATCACGTCTTGGTCTGCGCCACACGCTCTAGGTGACAGGCGGCGACGCTTCTCTCGCCAACGTGACGACGAACATCCACACCTTGGGGGGGGGGGGGGGCTGGAAATCAAGGCTAATCTATTTGCAAGCCTCATTGATTTGTGGCGTGGCGGCGGCGCGAGGCCGACGCCGCTGCTCGTTCCGCTGCAGCTTTCCTGCGGTTGCTTTAGCGACGGAGGGACCCAGCTTGAGATTGTTGATTAAAAAGGCGCGAGATCAGGAGGGGAGATTAGCGAGGCGGGCGTGATCTCCAAGTCATCTTATCGTCCTGTCTCCCCCCCCCCCCACCCTTCAACCCTTAATCAGTGGTCAGAGCCGTGTGTTTTATCGCGGCGCCGTGTTGTCATTGCCGCGTAATTCGGGGAATCGTTTGTCCCGCCATAATCAAACATGGCGGTAATTGACAGTAATTTCGCTGCGTGTGAATGAGCCGTCCACACTGATTGTCCTCTTCCCTCCTCTTCAGTCGGAGTCAACCGGCGCCACGGAGACAAAGTCCGTCCCGCCTTCCTCCGTCTGCTCCAAGCCCCCCGTCAGAGCGACCCCCGTCACGGTGAGGCCGGCGTCGGCCGCTGTGGCCCCGGGCTCCGTCAACAGCAGGCCCGGCTTCTCCAGCCGGATGCTGGCCAGCACGCCGGCGCCGGCCTCTTCCAACAGCGCGCTCAAACAGGGCTCTGGAACGACGGCGGACGCCAGATCCGGCCCGGGCGCGCAGGAGCCCCAGAAGCCCCAAGAGGCCGCAGTGACCAGGACTGGGAGAGGTAAGCTGGGATGGCGTCCAAAAAGCCCAACGATTCAATGAGCCGGTGAACAATGGCAGAACAAAGGGATTAGGGTCAGAGGTCGCTGCTGTAATTCCCCCGTTTTGTTCTTACAAATTTAGTAGGACCGCTCTACGTGTACGCAGGACGATGCCGCATTTCCCTTCATAACACCTTGAAAAATAAAGACGCGATAAATAAAGACGTCTGGCGTCTGCCAAAACAGGAAGTACAGACTAACGCGGGGTAGACCTGCTGCACTAACTAAAGGTTGCAGGAGGAAGTGAAGAAGTATTTAATGCTGATAAAACACATCTGATAACCTGAAACCCTCCTGCACTACTGATGCGTTATTGGGAGCTAATGCTAACAACAGGAGCTGTGAGCCTCAACAAGTCTGAGCGGTGACATTCTTTTCTTTGTCTGAACACCGTGAGCCAGTCACACGTCTGTAATGTGATTTGTTTTCTATGCGAGCGTCTGTTTGGTTTATCTGATGAGACTCCGGGGAACACGTCGAAGCGCTCCTCTTTGCTCGGAGGCAGCATGTGATCTGTAGCTAACAGCTAAGTCGACATCCCATCGACGCTCCCCACACGATTGGGTCGGAGCTCTGAACAAAGTTGGTGGTTTCTCAGTGCAAGGAGGGATTTATTTCCCTAAATCCAATGTTCTCGCCAAACGGTTCCTCATCCCGCTGGAATCTTTATTGACCGGCAGAGCGAAATGAGAGCAGCTTAGGAACGAGGCTTTCGGGGCTCTGTTCTGTGCCGCGGCGCCACATTGGCTTCGCACACCTGCTTGTTTGGCGGTTTCTCCGTTGCTATGGGCGCGCTACAGCAGCAGGGCTCGTCGAGCCGCGCGTTAATTCAACCAAACGCCAGACGGCAAATGAAATTAGGAGCGTTTCTCGGCCCTGTCCTCACTTTATCTCCTCGCTTTTGAAAACCTCCTCTTGGTTTTATTTGAACTCTGCAGTTTAAACGTCTTTGATTTCCTCCCGACTTCCAGGTTCCTGCTCTTTTGATCTGTAGAATCGCTCTCTGAACACAGCGGCACCAACTTTCCTGAACCGACTGAACCTCCGTTCACCATACACTGACCCACTTTTGCTGGGGGGTGGGAAATAACAGGGGAAGGGAAAAAGCATTCGGCAGAGGAAAACTTAGCACCATCTAGTGGAACCCGGTGGTACTGCAGGCCTGAGCTGAATGCAGGGTCCCTCTGCTGGAGCAACAATCGTCCTGCAATAACACTCCAAAGGCTCCTGAAGCTGATTTTGTTTCACAAAGTCAATTGAAAAAGAAGATTTTTTTTTTTCTTGCCCTTGATGGTTCCGCCTGGCGAGTTCTCGCGGATCGTTACCTTTACCTAAACAAAACACCTTATCGACCGTTATCAAAATGCCTCCTGACTGTTTCAAGCCTCCGGGCTCGTGAAAGTCCTCCCTGTCTTTACTGTCAGATTCCAGACATTTCACTGCAGATTTTAGGAGATTTTCAGTCAAACATAAAAGAGCCTCTGAGCTCGTTATACGTCCATAAAAGCGTTTCCTGATATAAAGTTATCGAAAGTGAACTAAGACCGTTCGAGCAATTAAACAGGCGTTTAAGGGGATTTGTCGAAATCCGTTTGCGAGCGAGATCTGGAACCAAATCACAAATGGCACGTTACCCACAATCCCTTGCCTGCGTGTTTTCGTGCGTGCCCCAGCACGCCGAAGAGCGCGCGGCTCCGTGGGCAAACGCCAAGGTAGCGGAGGATGAATGAAGGTGCAGAGGCGAAGGAGAAAGTAAAGGGAACAGCTGGTGTGGTGGGAGGCGAGGCGGGCCGAGCGGGGCTGGGAATAAATGCGCCTCGGCTCCCAACAAAAATGCGGCTGTCCTTGACAATGGCAGGAAGCCTGTTCCAGGGGGAGGATGAGCCTGACTTGGATAACGCTCCTGCCTCAGCTGTTTCCTTCGGAACGGGGCGAGCCACAAGGATTCTTTCATCCCCCCCGAGGAGGGACGGCGGGCCGCTCCAAAGCTGCCCCGGATGAACCTCATCCTCGAGTCGTGACGACGCTAACGACCCCGTTCGGGCGGTCGCCCAAAGGGCAAAGGTCGAATTCCCGACCCCTGATCGCGTAAGGCGGGAAGAAAAAAGGGGGGGGGGGGGGAACTGGAGACGTGGAGGTGCGGACGCGTCACGTGACCCGGGCGAACGAACGGCCAGGACGCCGTCAGCAGCTGGCGCTACGCGCTCATACGTGCATGCGTGTGTTCCAGTTTCTGAGCGGCGCTCCGTCTGTCGGGCTGCTTTCCTCTCCTCTCTCTTCACCTTCAGAGGGAAGGACACGCATTCCAGCACAGCTTCCCGACTCTAGCCCAGGGCGACGCTCAGTCAGAGCTGATAAGTGACAGGGGCCCCAACGCGCACACACACACACACACACACACGCACACACACACACACACACACACCCGCTCCCTCCCTCCCTCCCTCCCTGCCCTTCAGTCCGCAGACATGCTGCTTGGGAATTCTGCCCTCTGCCCCACTCCCCCTGTCCCCCCCACCACCACCACCATCCTGCCCCCCCCCCCCCCCCCCCCCCCCCCCTCCCCCGACCCCCGCCCTGCTTTCTGGCAGAACTGTGCCGGTCTTTAAAGAGATAGATTAGTCTTTAATTTTTGTGCTAGCACGGTGATTGGCACTGCCTTGAGCCCCCACCCCGCCCGCCCGCCCGCCCCTCCTCATCCTCCACGTTTTACGATCCGCACTGCGATTCGAGGGGCAGCGGACGGAGGATCGGGAGATTAATCAATCCTGACGCGTGATTAATGCGGAGATTCTCCCCCAGTTTAATAGCCGCGGTTTGGCCGGTAGCTGCTGGGGGGTCGTTTCCAGCAATACTGGTGTCATTTCTTAAAAACAGTCCTCACCCTTAAGCCAACGCTCCATCTTTTCCTCTTTTCTTTTTATCTCCCTGTCTCTATTAAGCATTCCACTCAGACTCGCACCAAGGCTATGAGCTCAAAAACTCTCTGACCGCGTGTGTGTGTGTGTGTGTGTGTGTGTGTGTGCGTTAGCGTGTGTGCTCGGTGCGTGCCTGAATGTGTGTCAGCCTCAATTGCTGGAGCCTATCCAAGGTTTCCGTGGTGACCACACAACACAACGAGACAATCAGAGGCAAGCCCACGCAGCGCGGCGAGAGGACATTAACACAGGAACCGCGGGTCAGGGGGCAGAGGAAGGCAGGGCAAGACGGGGGGGGGGGGGGAGGAAGGGGAGGGCGGAGAGCGAGGGGAGGGGGGAGAGCGTAAACAACAATAAACAAGCTTAAAGGCTACTTTGGGTCTCTTCCTCTCATGCCTGTGAGACATCAAGAGCTTTAAAGGTTCCCCGGCCCCACGAGTGCCTGTGCGGGTTTGGCCGCGTCCCACCTCGGCGTGCGCGTGACTCCGTGCTGTGGCGCGGCGTTAGTCAGAGTTGGCTGAATGCGTGACTGAATCTGCGAGCAGGAGGGCTGAGCAAAAGGTGCACGTGCGTGTGCGCGAGCGCGAGCGTGCGCGTGAGTACGCACAGGCTGTAACATGAGAATGAGCACGTGTCTTTTGAAATTCAACAGTTAGAAACGGCGTGTGTGTGTGTGTGTTCGGGTTTTTTTTTTTTCTTTCGCCTGTGTGTGTGTGTGTGTGTGTGTGTGTGTGTGTGTGTGCGCGCGCGTGTCCACACGTGCACGCGCATCAGCAGAGCCACGCACGCGGGTGCTCTCACATATCTCTGTCCCCCGGGGATGACGCTAAAAATATGTGGCTCCTCAAGCCTTCTGGTGTCTGAGCAGCGTCTGTCTGCTCTCCACCACCGTCCCTGTGGCCCCCCCCCCTCCCCTCCCTCCCCCCCCCTCCCCTCCACCCTGCCCCCCCCCCTCCGCCTGCTCCCTCCATTCCTCCCTCAATTGCGCCCTCTTCCAAACACAGCACCTTAGCTAGAACGCGCATTAATACACAGCTAAATGCGCACACACACACACACACACACACACACACACACACCGACGACGTCCACCCAGCTGTGTCCCCACTCCGGGATGACCTCTGCTCAGACGGAGCGGGAGAAAGGGAGCGAAACGGGAATAAAAAGAGGAGGAAGAAATAGACAGGGGCGTGCTGTTGATGGGGGGGGCGGAGGGGGGGTCTGTACCTGTTGGTGGGGGTCTGTGTTCATCAGCCAAGGTTTAAAACGGCATCAGAGAAGGAAATAAAAGTGGTGTTAAGGAATAAACACAAACAACAACAAAGAGCTGCTGTCCTTTATTGGCGGCCTGTTGTCATGGCGTCACATTTACGGTGTTTGGTGGCGCCACCTTTAAACGAGTCCCCTCCTGTCGTTCCCAGGTGTCGCCGGAGCAGAAGCCCCCTGGAAGGCGGCCTCGCAGGACGCCGGGCCCGCGGGGGGCGCGCCGGCCTGCGCGGGGCGCGGCCGCGTGGCTCAGCTCATGAAGACCTTCAACGCCGAAAGCGGCGCCGCCCAGGCCCCGACCCGAGTCCCCAAGCCCCCCCTCCCCTCCAAACCCAGCCACTTGCGGATCACGGCCACGCCCACCGTTAGGTAATCCCTGCACAGTTTCCTCCGTCCCCTCCCTGGACGCTCGGCGCCGGTGCGGAGCGTTAGCCGCGGCGCGTTAGCCGCGGGGCTAACGGATGGAAAAGGTTCATTCCCAAAGCACATCAATGGAAAAGCTTGAATGTAGCGGCTCCAGCCGGATGCTGCGGACGCTCTTGGTGGGATAGAATTTCCAAAGCAGTTGGTTTGACTCTTTCTGTATTTTCCAGGGAATTTCTGACTCTCGCCTGTATCTGCTCGTTAACACCTTCCTCTTGTGCCGTGTGGAGCAGCGACACCCTCGCGCCGACACGCGCTCCCTCGGCCGGTTTCTCCCTCTCGTCTTTATGCTGTTTACCGATTTTCATCCCTCATAAGGCTCCGGAACGGCCCCCGGAAGGGGGGAGCCGGGCTGAAATGGGGGACCTGTTGCGGACCAACGACGGTGCCAAAAACCTCGCCTGGATAAAGAGGCGGTCGCTGCCAAATAATCGAACAATAATCGTTACTGTCCTCTCCCTTTTCTGCACTGTTCCCGGCGTGCGCGGCCTTTTTAACTCACGTTTTCTACGGGGGGGGGTTGGTTTGTTTTTGGATATTTAACAGTGAGACGATGCTCATTTATGAAATGACACTTTTTTCCCCTCTTTAATGTCAACTTTATATAGTGCAATCCGAGCGACATTAAAATGTATAACTTTGGGTTTTGAGCGTCTTTCACGCGCGCGCTCGCGCTGTACGGGCGAACTTTTGCATTTAGCTTTTTAAATAAAGGGTGTAGATGTGGGCTCATGAAACATGGATTTGAATCCCAGCGATGCTTCACGTTTATGGCTCCAGTCGCGCTCCAAACAGCCAAATGGTGCTAAATCCTGCGTTTTTTTACTCCCCATCAGCTTCTCTCCAGTTACCCGTGCTAACGTTTACAGCCGGGCTAATCTGTTCACAGAAAATCAACGTTGCTCACTGAAATAAAGGAAGAAAAAAGCCGATACTCCGCTGTCGTCTCTGTTGACACACACGATGAAGAGCAACGCCCTCTGAGGCATTAATGACATGTAGGTGGTGGATTAGCTAACAGCTAACGGTAAAATGTAGCTACACATCTGCGGGGTTGAGATTGACCATATATCAGGAGAGATTAAAAAGCTGAAGCTAAGTTGGGCAATGGTGGGTTTCCAGGTTTATTGAGGTAAATCGGACAATAATGTCCCGAATGCTAACGTTGCATCAGCTAAGACGATGCTTTTAAAACGTGAGTCAAAGGATCGTTTTGTGCCGCTAAAGAGAGTCCAGTTAAGCCGCGCTTGGCCTCGCCTCCGTGCCGTTTCATGGCCAACGTGCTAAGACTCTGGCGCCGCCGCACGGGTCGCAAACAATGCGCCGCCGCACGAGTGTGCGCGGCTCTCGTGCGTCTGCGTGAGCCCACGTCGACGCGCGCTACCAGTGTCGATATTACGCTCGCTTGTAAAAGCCCCGAGCACATTGTACGTTTTATGGCCGGATTAACAGCTGGCCGCTCGGCGTCCGGGCTCAAACGTGTCCTGAAACATTTAACACACGTGCGCGGCAACTGTGCGGCGGTGTTTTCCAACGAGCCCGACGGCGTCTGTGGCTGCTCTGTTTCTGGGAGACATCTGTGGCGGCTCCTTTGGTGCGCATCCCTCGGCGCCGACGCTTCCTCCCCGCACACATTTCTCTTGCTGGACGAGGACGCCGCCGTCCGCGGGGACGTTCTATTAAAGTCATTGTCACCTTAAAGGAGACGGATTAATCATCATGTCCCCGAAATTCTGCTTCATAAGCTCACGTTTGGGGGGTGAAATTCGAGCACAACAGTGCGGAGGGAAGGAGCAAAGCAAGTTGTGGCATTCCACCAACAACACTCCAGCACCAGAGCCATGCGCAGCCCCCCCGGTGGAGGGAGGACGAGCCTAAGAGGAGGGAAGGGGGCCGGGGCCATGTGATACGCAGAGCATGCGGGCACAGCTTCACCCCCAGGCAGAATGAACGGGGGCCTGCTGTGTCTCTCCTGCATGATTAATCTGGCTGAGGGGCAGGAGGACTGCCACAGCCCTGCCTGCATTAACTCCCTGCTCGCCAGGTCCACACACACTCACACACACACACTCACACACACACGCTCAGACCCAGGCGTATGGCGACACAGACGATACGGCGTTACATCAGCCCGAGGAACCGGCCCACGTCCATGTTGCCGACCGTAAAAGCGCCATGACGTGATGTTGATTTGGAGGTAGTTCTGGTTTGGGTGACTCATCCTCTCATGTGACCTCTGTCTCCCAGGCAACGTCGTGGTTTGTTTCCTGGTGCCGGTCTCGCCTTTTGCGTAATTAATGCTCGGCAGATGGTCCAGGAAATGTGGCTCACTCCTCAATGTTCTCCCAGACGAGCGAACCTGAACCCGGCACGTGACCTCGGAATTTTCAGCTCAGCACAACAACTTGTGAGCGCGGCGCGGCGGGCCCGGCGCGGCGCCGCCGAGCGTTGCCCTCGCCAAATGTTGAAACGATACCAGCGGGCGTTGCGCAAGCCTGACCGCCGCTTCCCCACCAGTGTCCCAAGAATGTAAAGCAGGAAGTGTCGTGAGCGCCGGCTATTGTGCAACAGCGGCAGGCAGAGGGTTAACATCCCGCGGTCCGCTCCGCATTAGCTGGAAAGGAATGGAGTGTCAAGCATGTTTTCACCACAGCGAGACGGTCAAAAACCCTCCCTCCTCCTCCCCCTCCTCCCCCTCCCGCCAACTGGTCACCCATCAACCCTTCTCCCCGCTCACCTCCCGCCCCCGGCAACCTCCCACGGCCATGACCAAATTACTTTCCAGCGTTCAGAGCGGCGCCGTGCAGCGGATTCCTGACATTAGCATGCAAAATAAGTCGCCCTCTTTAGCAACGGGGGCGCTAATGAGACGGCTCGTCGGGTCTTCATGTCTTGCCAAACAGTCTGTCCACTTTATTTGGACAATGGCGCGTCCGTCCGCCATGTTCCGCGAGGATCCGAGGGGCGCTGTGGGAGTGATGCAGGTGTTCAGGTTTGATGGGGCTGAATGGAAGTATTGAATGAGCGACGGAGACGAGGAGGAGAGGACGGAAGACGCTCGATGAGCGAGAGAATAAGTGAGTAGAGTGAGAGCGAGGAGACGGAACGAGGGAGGGAGAAAGAGGGAGAGAAAATAAGCCCCACTAGTGAGCAGGCCACACAGCCCTGCCAAACTGCGTGAAAAAAAGCCCCCTCTGTTTTATTTATAGTGCGCTGTAACCATGGCAACCGGAGAGGTCAGGCAAGCTGGGCCTGCGCTTCACCCTGCTCTGGGGATTAGGATTTCACAGAGGTTCTCAGATGTGAGGAAGGTGGGCTAACGCGGCTCGCTGCTCGCCAACGCAGCTCCCCGACGCGGCTCCCCTGCCTGTGGGTGAAGTCTGGGCCCTTCCGGGGGGGGGGGAGTCGCGGGATTACTGTGGGAACGGCGGTCTGTGGCGACGGGGGCTGGGAGGCAGGGGACCGGCGTGGACGGGAAACGTTCTGACGAGGTGGCTTCCGTCACACAACGTGGGGGGGGGGCTGGGCGTCTAGCTGCCTTTCCACCACCAAACGAGTAAACAACAACACTTCACCCCACAAACACGCGTGTGTTGTGACACCAGGGTCCCGATCCCTCCCGTTCCAAACCGGTTAATGCAGCATGGGAGACGGGGGAGGGGGGGTCGACCGTGATCGCCCTCCAGGAAATGCTCGGTGTGACCTCAGCAGGATCTCCAGATCCCTCCTGGGGCGGCCAACGTGCTCGGCTTAGAGATCGCCGCACGGCTAACGTTACGCGGCTAAACGGCCTCGTGGAAATAAGCACCGGGGGAGGCGTGGCCTCCGCTTTCGCCGGAGCGTGACGGCACCTGAGCGGCGGAGTGAGATTTGCCTTTGTAGAGGTGTCAGCCATCCATAATTTATGGTTGCCAAGCAGCATCAATAAACAGCCGGGTGGATTACCGATCCAGGCGCGCACGGCGCCCTCCAGATCAGTGGGAAGGGTCTCCGGTACGTCCGTTTTGGGATCAAAGATGGGAAACGTTCCCGTTCCCTTGACTGCGAACGTGTCGGAGCTCAGGGAACAATGGGGGAACCGGACTGAACGCATACCTGAGCCCGAGCGTCCAAACAGGAGCAGAGATAACAGAAGAGAGGAGATAAGGGCCGACGCCATCGTTCAAATACCTGCTGAGGTGAGCAGCCACCTCGGAAATCTGCGCGGCGGCGTGCACGTGAGACACGCCACAGAATCAGACCCGTCGTCAAGGCGACGGATTTGGAGCTTCGAACCGGTATCGCCAGTTCAGGGCAGGAAGTTTTGGCGCTAGCTTACCTGCGGCTGCCGGAGTCACATGACCCACTTTAATTACGCCTGCGTTCGCTTTCAGGACTCGTTTTGGCGGACGGCGGCAGCTTGCTGCTACGCTAATTAGCCACAAAGGTGGCTGGGCTTCGAGTTACAGATGAGACTACGGGCTGTAACGACGTTCGTTAATTATCCTGCACATTAGCGCAGATAGCATTTGAGTTTAGTCTCTGCGGGAGATCGGGAGGGAGGATTTGACCCAAAACCAGAAACGACCACGTTGTTCTGCTTTTACAGGGCCGTTCAGCAAACATCCCTGATCAGAACCATCTGCACGGGGGCTGATTGATCTCCAGGAGCCTCAGGACGCGTCCCTCTGTGATCCAGCGGCGCCGCCATGGCCCAACAACTGGAGATGTACTTGGTACTCAGAGTCCAGTTAGAAGAAAGAACCTTGAAACCAAGGACAAAAAAAAAAGAAAAGCAAACACAAGGGCAGCGTGTCTACCTGGCACGAGCGTGCACGCCTCACCCCCGGCGCCCTGGTGCTGGTTCTGGCCCGGCTCGTTGTGAATTCTTTCTGTTATGTCAGACGCATGTTTGGCCCCGTTTTTGCTCTATTGTTGGTCCCCCTCCTCGTTCCTCCTCCGCCCCCCCCGGCACAGACTGGCCAGGGATCTGTCCTGCCTGCAGAGATCCACCGCGGTCGGGGCCGTGCCGGGTCGGTTCTGCTGCTGGTTCTAGCACTGGCTGACCGGGTGGGGGGGGGGGGCAGACCGAGTCGAGGACGTGCAGTCGTGGAGCAAACAAAGGACCTGATTCTCTGTGGGAGAGGAAGGGCCCTGTGTGTGTGTGTGTGTGTGTGCGTGCGTGTGTGTGTGTGGTGTGTGGTGC